>NC_057809.1:64158066-64252511 GCF_018294505.1 Triticum aestivum | reverse complement strand
GGAGGATCATGACTGCTATTCTCGGCACTCTCTGGTTCGATCTTCTCAAAACTAGACACTTCCTTGCTGGTAATCCCATGTTCGCTACGGCGTCTCGTGGGTCACAGTTTTGGAAAGACCTGGTTAGGGTGAGGGATCTGTTTCTTGAGCATGTCAAGTTCGTGGTCAAGAATGGTGCCTCTACTCTTTTTTGGTTGGATTGGTGGTCCGGCGATTCCTCGCTTGGGTCTTCTTTTCCGGTTTTGATTTCTTATTGCTCTAACCTGGAGATCTCAATCTCTGAGCTCCCTCGTAATAATTGGGACTTGGGCTTCCAGAGATCTCTTTCTCCCGAAGAGTTGGGGGATTGGCACCGTCTTGCTGCTTTGTTTCCTGTTCTCTCGAAGGAGGAGGACTCCGTGTCCTGGCCTCATGTCGCGTCTCGGAAGTTTTCTGTCAAGTCATTGTATGCTAGGATTATTTCTGGTACTCCTTCCTCCAAGTTTAAGCAAATTTGGGCTGCCAGGATCCCCCCCAAGATCAAGATTTTTCTTTGGCAAGCCTTTAGGGGGCGGTTGCCTTCCCGGGATCAGATTTGGAAAAGGAATGACCCCGGCTCGGCTTACTGTGCTTTATGTTCTGCCCTGGAAGACACTAATCATATTTTCTTTGGATGTGCTTTGGCCAAGTTGTTGTGGGGGTGTGTTCGTTCCTGGCGGAACACCTCATGGGCCCCCGGCTTGTTCTCAGACATGCGTCTGTTGATGGCTAACTTACAGGGACGGTCCAGGAGGCTGTTTTGGATTGGGCCGGGTGCTCTTTGCTGGTCCTTATGGACTACCAGAAACAAATTCACCATTGAGGGTGCTTTTTCTAATAAGCCTGCTGATGTCCTGTTTAAAATGTCTATCTTCTTGTAGCAATGAAAATTATTGACTAAATCGGCGGATCGAGATGGCATGGGGGTGTTGATCAATAAAGTGCAGGCGTCTGCCAACCTGATGTCCTCTCCCCCCGTCGCCGCTTCGTCGTAGCTTGTTGGCTTCTCCTTAGTGTAGTAGGTGGTTGGCCTGCATGCCTCATTTTGTAGTATTTGGGCCTGCGTGCCACCGAACTTTGGTTCTTATGTCCTGTGGTGGTTGGCCCATTGTTTTTGAGTGAACTGTTTGTGTTGTGTTGTTCTGTTGCTACTCTTTCGTATGGCTTTATTTATAAAGTCGCGCGTATGCCTTTTCTCTAAAAAAAAGTACATGCTATGATTGAGGCAATGTATCAAGTGAAAACAATCAATATTAGTTGTGTGGTGAAATTGGGTAAGAAAATAACATGATTGGTTCAAGCACTGCATCAACATAAAAACATCTAGGAGTTTGGTAGTTCTTAGTTGATTTGCATTTGCTGAAAGAATAGTCTGGTAGGTTTAGGGGCAGCGAAACATCAGCCAAAA
Organism: Triticum aestivum; assembly: GCF_018294505.1. Taxonomy (NCBI): domain Eukaryota; kingdom Viridiplantae; phylum Streptophyta; class Magnoliopsida; order Poales; family Poaceae; genus Triticum; species Triticum aestivum. The sequence continues at coordinate 64,251,085 of NC_057809.1, read as the reverse complement.
GTGGTGACTATAACATGGGACATGGGGATGGTCATATATGATGCAATGATGTTCTAGCTGTCAGGTTTGGACTGGGCTTAATTTCGATTCATATACTATAGACCTACTTGCATTCATCTTTGGATTAACTAAGGAAGTAAGAGTGGGTGCTTTTATGATAGGTTTGATAAATTTGAAGTAATAGCACGGAGGTACTTCTTCGATGGAGAAATCTAACAATGTTCCCCTATGACGATGGCGTGTGCACATATAAGCCAAACATGAAAACGTGGCGAGACAACCATTATTGATTACTAGATCAATGTGTACTAGCCTAGCCCGCGCGGCGGCACGCCGCGCCTTAAAAATAAGCTATGATTATATATGATATTTTTATTTTGTGTGATAAATTCAGGTCTAAAAATAAGAGTTTTATGAGCATAAGTTTAAAGTCATTATTTTTTAGTTTAAAAAGGTAAGTTGTGCACATAAGCGATTTGCAAAGGATGCATTTATTATCACCATGCGTGATACATCTTGCGAGATGGAAAATGGTGGAGAACATGTCTTACTCCCAGAAGAGATGGGAGAAGCTAGGGCACATGTTATTGAAAGAGGCCATAGCAGCGGCTCGGTGGAGCACCCACCGGCGTTGGGTACCTTCCTTCTACAGATTCATTGTCTACGCGCCTAGTAGTCTGCGTAGATACCACGATTAATATCCACCTCCCGACCAGCATTACCAGGTCTACCATCAGCAGGCGGCCAAGTAGAACGTGGCCGATCATGAAGAGAACAAATATATACGCAACACATCCACACCCGGTTTCTATCATGAGCACTATATATAAATTAGTCTCTACAGCCAAAACGGCAACCGACCTAAAGCAGCAAAAAGAAAAATTCCATATGACTCTGCTGACAACAATGAAATAACATATGCAACATGTCAACCATAGTCCATCACGCGGCAACACCATTATTAACCCACACATGCGACCGTCAAAAAAGAAAACAAAACAGATGGTAAAAAATAGAGAAAATATCTCATTGTACGGATAAGACAAAACAGATGGTAAAAAATAGAGAAAATATCTCATTGTACGGATAAGACGTAAAAAATATATTAGAAAAAGATAAAAGAAAATAAGCCACACACATAAAACGACCGAAGGAGAAATAAAAGAAGGGTTCGGCTCCTCTACAGTCGTGTTGTTACTGTACCAGTACAATAGGTATTAGAATCTGCCGTTCAAATCAAATCGGAAGGCTCTTCTTTCTTCCATGCCTTCTTCCCCAGGAAGATCTTCCAGGCCACGATGTTGGCGCTGCGACGCGCAGGGCTCCCCGCCGTCTTCCGCAGCTCCACCACTGTACGTGTGCATCATCGTTGCCGCACTCGCTCACCTCACTCGTTGGCCCTCGCCATGGGCTCATGCCTCGTGCGGTAGCTGGACCCAGAGGCGAGGCCCTCTTGTCGTGCCCTGGAGGCCTGGAGGATGTATGCCATGGCGAACGGCTGCTGCTTGCGCGTGCGTGCGTCCGTGCATGTGCTAGCGTGTGATGTGTCCTTGCTACGGTGATGGCCGATGGGTGCATGATGTGTGCATGCGTGCTAGTGTGCTGGGTGGAAGCCTCGCGTGGGTGCTCCGGGGCGATGCGCTGGCTGTGCTCAGCGTGATGTTTGCGGTTGAGCTTGAGCAGCAAAGCCGTGCAGCAGCAGCGACAGCAGTGCGGGGTGTTTGTGCACACTGGTGGTGTCGGACGGTAGAGATGAGGAGCAAGCATCACGGAGGCGGGATGAGGCGGTAATAGTAGCTCCTCTACAGTTGTAATAGTAGTTCTGCCCCCACGCCGAACTACAGTAAACAGGCCCAGCTACCGTACCGTCAGCGCTGCGCCAACTCTCACATGGACGAACAGGAGCTTTCCCTGCCATGCAAGTTGCAGTAAACCACGGTGCCCAGGCACGTACGTACTCTTGAGGCCATCCATCGAACGTGCCAAGTAAACCAATGTGCAAGTGCAACCGCTGGTGATACTCGTCACATAATGCACTTCACACTTGGAGACACCGGGGCGACGGGGAAGACTGCGCACGCCCGGTCGCCGTGCCACCCGCGTCCACACGCACCTCGACGCCGGAGTCTGCGCGGGCATGCATAGTCAGCCTCCGCCGTGGACGGGTATTCGGAGCTCACGCACGTGGAGGATGCCCTAGCCGCACTCGGCGAGTTCCTTGCATTGCCACCTGCGAACGGTCCACCGTCGCGTACGGCTCGTTCGAGCAAGCGCTAATCGCGCTCGAGCAGAGCGTCGCGGAGCTGCGGGCGGGGGCGTTCGGTTGGGGACGGCACGATGGTCGCCACCTTGCTTCGGGCACCCAGTCGATCAGAGAAGGTCAAAAGGAGCAATGCGGCCTTGCTGTGATAATGTGACACATGCCGGGGAAGGTGTTGTCACCGGCGCGATGGCTTTGGAGGCGGAGCCACACGAAAAAAATCGAGAGGCGGCCACCGGCACCACAGGACCTCCGACTCCGGTAACCGTTGTATAAGTGACACGGAACGGCAGGACGCCGTCCGCCTGGGGGGTCGCGAGCTCGAGGCGGCAGGTTTTCGAAGGCTCCGACGCGGTCCTCTGCGGCAGGCAGGTCCTCTGCGGCGAGCGCGGCGTGTAGCTTGTGTAGTCGGTGATCGGGCACCGCTAGTCGTCCATCGTAAACGGCGAAGAAGTGGGCGGGGAGGCGGAAGGAGGAGTGGTCGAGGCCGGCGACCACCCCGCGCGCCCACGCGCATAGGTCCGTTCCTATGGGGTGTTTTCCTTGATGCCGCTGCCATCTCACAACTCCACACAGCCGTCACCCATGACTCATCTCGCCCGCATGACCGGCCACCCGTGTAGTACATGCTAGCATGCATTCTAGGGCCACATCACCATGCGTGTCCGGTGTGCCCACCGGCGTCTGGGAGCCGCCGGAGCATGGTCACGCGGAACCTGGCCCTCGCCGCCGCCAGCTCGGCCTCCTTCTCGAGCGCGGGCAACCCGTTCCGGGACAGGATCATCAGCCGCGGCCTGTCGTCCACCAGCCCCATGACGCTGCTGCAAGATGTTGTTTCTTCGCTTCCGTCGCGCTTGTGCCGCGGCCTTTTCTCCTTGATGATGCACAGGCCGCCGCCGACCTCCGGGTATCGCTAGCGCCGTTGATCGACGGGTAGTTTCGTGTTGGACATCATAGCGAGCAGGCCTGGCATCGGTAACACACTCGGGCACGGCCCGGAGGTGCAACTCGTCCATGGTGCCCATGACGCCGAACTCCCACTCATGGGTGTACGACCGGATGCGCTCGTTCACCAGGCTGACGCGCATGCCGAGCTGCCGTTGCAGCGACTGCCGTCGACACCATCCCCTGGTCGAACCGCGTGGTGGATGGCTACAGGAGGTCATCCATGACGGCAGAGAAGAGGATGTAGAAAGAGCAGCAGGTAGGAGACGAAGGCGAAGCAGAAGAGGATGGGAAAGTTGGTGATCTGGCCGCCGGCCGTGAGGGGCATCTCCCACGCGGTGCTAGTGGGCTCAATGCGGCACGACGATATAGCGGGGCACGGTGAGGAGGAATTGGCCAGTGCTGCGGTGAAACAGAAGCGAATCTCACTATTTATACACCTTCGGCTCATCTAGAAAGAACGATTCAAGCGGCGATCAAGAAGCATCGAATTAAGCGGCAGGATGTCGGCAGGAACACGTGGCCAGAACAACGACCAAAGCGGCGAGCGAGTACCAGAACCATCGAGTTAAGCGGCGTTCAAGACCCGAATTTAGGCAACCAGCATGCCGCATATGCATGTAAATCGCAACAACCAGAACCACCACATGCAAAAAATAACACGGACACGCGTCTACAGAGGCAAAAATCAAGCAGCATACAACTGAGCGGGAGACAAACACGGAGGTGAAAAAAAAAGCAGCCAGCCCACAAATCCATCCAACCAGAAAGCGGACAAAACTAAACTACGTGATCAAATCAACTACGACGCCATGCAGCACACATGCAAGGCAAAAGTAATGTCCCACATCGCACAGAAAATTGCTAGACCCACCCCAATAACTACACAGCGATGAAGCAATGAAGTTCAAAAAATTTGAATCAAAAACACACAGCCACACATCGGTTTCTACCCCACCATATCCCAAAGTAATACATGTGTCAAGAAAGGAAATGCCCACAAGTTGCTTTCAACCAAGTGGCTGAATCTCAGGGCAAAAACCTTCTCTGGAATAGATGCTTGGGTATGTGTCTCTAAATTGTCCAAATCATAAAGTAAAAATGCAGATAGATCCAAAAAATCATTGATGCGGTATAATTGGACACACCCTGTTTTGTTGCAAATTATGAAATGAGAATAAATCATGGCCCTTGCAACTGAGCGAGATAAATAGAGATCATTTCGGATGGTTGCCTTGATCAAAGGCGTGGAGAGTACCCCCGCAAAAAAAGAAGGCGTGGAGAGTAAACACAAAACAGAAATCTTCAATGAAAAATATATATACTAATGTTTCCTTCGTTCAGGCTCCGCAAATTCAACGACACACACGATTCTATAAATTGTCACTCACCTGAGCACAGTATGATACTTTCTCTATCCGAAATTACTTGTCGCTCAAACGAAGGTATTTAAGTGCCAAACACATCCGTCTGTCCGGAATTATCCATTTGAGTGACAAGTAATTTCAGACTGAGGAAGTAATAATTAATTAAGCGCGTGACAAAGTATTTATTTGTTTCCGTGATTGTGATTGTTGTCACAACAAAATGGTCAGATCAATGCAAGTCACAACATTGAAGGCGGACAAATCTTGCATTGCTTTTGCATAAAATTATTGTAATTTACATCATGGTAGTACAACTCAGGCTGTACAATAAACACGCTTGGTGGTGTGCACAGGCTTCAAGATAACTTACTTGCCGGGAACAAAATTGGTGGCAAACGCCCAAGCATTGTTGTTGACGGGGTCAGTGATGTGGTCAGCGAGGTTCTCAAGAGGGCCCTTGCCTGTGACGATAGCTTGGACAAAGAAACCAAACATTGAGAACATAGCGAGACGCCCGTTCTTGATCTCCTTCACCTTGAGCTCAGCGAATGCCTCAGGGTCATCGGCTAGACCGAGAGGGTCGAAGCTGCCGCCTGGGTAGAGTGGGTCCACGATTTCGCCAAGTGGGCCGCCGGCAATGCGGTACCCCTCGACGGCACCCATTAGCACGACTTGACACGCCCAAATAGCTAGGATGCTTTGCGCTTGGACGAGGCTGGGGTTGCCGAGGTAGTCGAGACCACCCTCGCTAAAAATCTGGGAGCCAGCCTTGAACCAAACGGCCTCGCCAAACTTGACACCGTTGCGGGCGAGTAACTCAGGGAAGATGCAACCAAGCGCCCCAAGCATGGCCCAACGACAGTGGATCACCTCTAGCTCCCGGTTCTTGGCGAAGGTTTCGGGGTCAGCCGAAAGCCCGGCGGTGTCCCACCCATAGTCGCCAGGGAATTCACCGGTCAGGTAGCTCGGAGGCTCGCCAGAGAGTGGGCCGAGGTAGAGCACACGGTCGGCACCGTACCATGGGCTGCTAGAGGAAACCCGTTTCGCCTTCGCTGCAGTCTTGCGCATGGTGACACGGGCCTCGCCAAAGAGAGTCGACGATTGTACATTCTTCACCGCCTTGCCGGCAAAGGTCGAGGAGGAGAGAGACATGGTTGTGGTCGCCATTGTAAGGCTACGCAAAATGTTGGCAGTATGGGTTCTGCAAGAGATGGGTGTGTCCAGATGACTTGATAGGAGAGGGGGATGTGGCTACTTAAGGCAGTCGGAGGTGGTATAGGGATCGATTTAGTGTGTAATCAGACAAGATAAAGATGGATAGAGAGAAAAATCTTGAGCTTTGCTGCCATTGGTGCTGCATAGATCTCTTGCACTCAGAACACCTGTAACATCGAGAGCCAAGAGATATGAGTATTCCTGTGAACTTGTGGCCAGGAGTGGTTGTGACTGGATTTCCGTGGAGACAGCTCACTGGATCAAGTGTGTGAGTGAGTCCTGCATGGTTCGCTCACGTGGAGAAAGCATCGCGCGGTGTGACTCCGGCGAGCTGTTGTGCTCACGTATCTTCTAGATTTCAGAAAATCAAAACAGGATGTACCATCTCGTCGTGGTGAAATATCACATTATTGAGCCAAATTCCATACATAAAGCTAGATATATCTATTCTTTTACCACAATGAAAAATATAGGTCCATCTTAATTTGCCATTCAACTGACAAGTAAAATTAATTTATTTAGTTTAAAGTATAGCATACTGCTACTGAAATAAAACAAGTTATGTTTAGCAAAAAAAAGGACTATTAATTTAACATTATAAGAAAATGTTCCTCCATTCAAAGCAAATCTCGAACAACAAAAATCAAAATGGGTAACATTACCACATTAATTGATAAAAAAATGATGGAGAAGATTACTTCTACATGAAAGAAATGTCAGTTTAGGCGGAAGTGATCGCTCTGCTCCTGGGCGCATATGCACCTAGGATGAACAGTAAATTTCAAACATGGTTGAATGTTTTAGTAACATGCAAATAAGTTTCGTAATGGAAAGACATCCGTGAAGGTCTGGACAAAAAAGTCAGTGTTCCAGAGTGCTTTAAAAAATTGCCCTTTTTGGAACATCTTCTTTCTCCAGACCTCCATGAATGATTTTTACCACCAACTTTTTATGTTGGTAAAACATTCAACAATATTTGTCTAAAAAAATTCAGATTTGTTTAAAGTGTTTCCTATTTTTTCTTTTCAATTTTGTTGTATATGCACCCAAGCGTAGTTTAAGTTGTTATTTCCCTAAATTTCTGGTACAATGTGCGCTTTTATACCTTTGTTTTTATTTTAGCTTGGAGGACCATATAAATTGCATGTATGATCGCACATAATATTATTGTTTCATTGTACTGCAATATATGAGCATGATTGGTTTGATGCCAACATTTGGCTAGCCAAATGTTGGCAATACCAAGACTTGCCAACTATTGACAACTAGTAGAATGCCCGTGCGTTGCCACGGGCTCTTGAAATAGTTTGCAAGAGTTACATGTTAAACTCCACACATACAAACAATATAACACAAACACAATTATTTAATAACTGAATTCCATTTCTGCAATACTTGAATCTGACTTTTTTGGCATTGGTGACTGCTAGATACCAATGGTAGCCCGACATGTTAATCAGAATGAATAACTGGTGTAGATAACATACAGGTCGCAGTCACAATTAGATATAAATATTAATAAACCATTATACATATGAATTAGAAAAAAACAATCCATAATTATATGCATGGATAACGAGACAAGACTAACCATATCCTGTTGTAGATAAGTATTAACATGATGCACGATGTGACGATATTTCGATGGGTCTATGTCTTTTTCCCCGTCTTCTTTTGTCTGGCCAGATACAAACGTGCTAATAATGTATACCTTTCCACCCGCCCTGTCTTGTAGATGGTCGTGAGTAAGCATGCAATATATGTAAGCATTTATCACCTGCATTCACCATTTAGATTATGTTTATATTTTACGATATTATATGTATTGTTCATATTATTAATTACAAAGTTTATGCAGTTGGTTTTACACCGTTATGTAAGAACATATCATCTTTCATAAGGCATTTCAAATCGTCGGTTGATAATAAGGCATCTCCAATGTTCACGAATTGGATATTCTTGGGGGCAGACTTGATTGATTCGATGACTGTAATATCTCTCGGGATACAAACATAGTGTGCCGACATCATAAGTGAGCCAACTTAGTAAACAAAATTAGCCAAATTAGTTGAATACAAAAGGCAATATTAGAAAGAAAAGATTGATAATAATATTGAAAAATACCTTGTGCGATAACATTAAAATTGGCATCCTTTTGTGGTTTGTTATGAGATATCACCGCTTCCATATGAGATATCACCGCTTCCATATCATTATGTTGTAAATAATTCGGTGAATCTCCGTCCCCTTTCAGCGACGTCGCTTCGGAACCCTCAATGGATTCTTTTTGTGCATCTTCAAAGTCCATATCCATGTCTCCTATATCCTGAAAAAATACACCTTTTGTATTATGATGTATAATATACATACAAAGAAAGGTTAGCTATATGCACCTCTTCTCGTGGTCTTTCAGTGCGGTCTGTCATCGTTACATCAGTGCGTATGTCAGAACCTATCACTTTAAATCTATGATGAAATATAAATGATATTTTCTACTTCATTATATAATCAAAGATATATATAATAAAAATAAAATTGAAACTAACACAACTATTTTCTTTTTTAAAAAGATAAACCTTTTTGATATTATTAGAAAATTATGTTGCTTAAATCATTTTACTAACACAACAATTCGGGGAAAACAACCAACTATAATGTTCATATATAAATAAGTATTCATCTGATTTTTTAAAATTATTTATATAGGCTATGCAAAATTTTCCAACAAAAGATAAAAACATGCAAGCAAACCAACATAAACCAAGTATATTCGTTTTCGTCTCTCAATTTTTTTTGTGATACACTCAATATATATAATAAGTATAAAAAACATTTATTTTTATGAACCATATTTAATATATATATATATATATACACACACTTTTATTGTTTTTGTGAGGTAAATATATACTTTCAATATCTATGTTTTTTCGTTGAGCAAAATTTGCCATCAAAGGCCCAAATTAGCTATCCATCACGGCCCAACCAGCACCCAAGCTTACCCCCACCTAAAAAAACTAAATATAAAAAAATGAACCTTATCCCCAGCACTCTCTCCTCTCCTATCCACTCACTGACCACCTCTCGCCCTCTCCCCTCCCCGGCTCCCCCCGCCGCATCGCCGCGCGCGTCGACGAGCCCGCAACCGCGCGACTCCGCCCGCCGACCACCGAATCGGTCTCATGAATTGGCGGGGCTTGGGACTACGACCAGCTGTGTGCGGCGCGATCGACGGAGGCAGACGCATCGAGCTTCCTGACCCGGGCGTGCGTGCTCGATCCGGTCTCATTCCGGTCGGATCCGCGGTGGTGCTCCTCTCCGGCGAGGTCGCAGGTCGATCCGACGCGGGGCGGCTCGATCTGCAAGCGGAGCAGCTCCGGTACGCCACTCCCCATGCTTGATGCGCCCCCTCTCCTCTTCTTCTTCCACATATTCCTTCCCTGATGTGGTTTCCTCTTCCCTGGTGTGCCGCGGCGCCGTGACCCGGTCTCACAGGCACGGCCAGGGCGACGACTGCTCCCCGACGCCGCCACCCTCCGCAAGGAGCGACGACGGCTCGAAGCTCTGCGGCACGGCGTGCGCCGAGCGACGCGCCGCGGGGGCGCCCCTGCCTCAGCCACCGGCGTGTCTGACCACCCGTCCACGCCCCCACCGCTGCCGCCGGCCGGCCACACGATGTCGCTCGTCCCGCTGCTTCAGCCGGCCAAGAAACCGGAACGCCCCCCTTGCCTGGCAACCTCGGCATCTCCATCGACCGTCTCAGAAAGCGCTACCTCGCTCGGCTCCCGCATAGCTGATGGTAAGCCCCTCCTTTGCTCTCTTGGCCTGCTTGCTTGCAAGCCCCTCATCTGAATTTGTTGGTTGGTTGCTTTCTTTCCTCAGCAAGCCAAGAAACAGGGAGTGCCGGCAGTAGTACTCTGAATCCATCAATGCAACTGAATCCATAATGCTAATCAAGAGGTGGTTTTGGCCTAACTGGGATGTGCTTGAGTCCTGCATAGCTGTGGAGGAGGAAGTTGCTGCCCTTCTTGAGCAGTTTGCAAAGGTAAATCAGTTATCAATGTTAGATATACTTCTTTGAGGAAGCTGCTGCCGTTCTTTTACTCACCTTGCATAAAACTGCAATGTCAATGTTAGATGTACTTCATTGAATTCAAGCATCCTTTTAAACACCACATTGACTTAAATAGGCTTTCATTGCATCAACCCTAGTATTTCTAGAGAGCTACTCAAGCATGTTTTTTCCCATAATTGTTGTACGGATACTCATATTTTTATTGAATAACATATGTGGGGACTACTATGCTTATATAATGTCTGATTTGATGATATCGTAATACATGCATTGTGTTGATGGTGCTATTACGGTGCCATCGCTTCCATCAAATTCCATTGGCATAATACTCCAATGTAATAATAAGTATCTAAAAGGTACTGAGATGTTCAAACAGCATGATAGTTGTGAAATAGAACAATTATGATAGCCGATAGCTAGCCTCGTATAAGGTTGTACTGGCTGTTGCAAAGTTTACCTGGTCTTCCATTTATATTTTTCAGAAGACAACCCCAAAACTGACTAAAGAAATAAAAAGTAGTAACACCAAGTCTTGTTTAAGTGTATTCGAGAAAGAAAAAGCCTTGTTAATGTGCCAAATCAGCACTGCAGCACGCTGAATCGTGTATAACATCCACCCATGTTGATTATTGGAACCTTTGATAATTAGTATATAAATCTCACAATATTTATCAATGTGTTGCTCAAATAACATGTTTGTTTGTCTTACCCTAATGTTGTGTTTGGCGATTTGGCCAAATGTTTAATTCAAATAAACATTAGGGCCACCTGTTAGCTGAAAATAGGAATCTGAAAGAGCAATTGCTGGCTAGTATCATGGGTCAGTCTGTCATGCTTGTCATTTTAGCAAAGGTCAGCGCACCAGTACAGTTGATACCTAATATGAGACGTTTGCTCTCACAGGTCCTCCTATGATTAAATGAACTTCCTAAATCAATTCGTACACGCGGCTTTGCCCTTTGGAAACTTGTTTAGTAGTAGATGACTGATAATAGGCCGAGGGCATCTGTCACCCAAGCATGTTGAGTGTACTTATGAAAAAATTTCTCGAGTGTTTGCATCTGAAATTTTTGTGACTAAATTAACATGCATTTCTTACTGATTATAGTTTTTGAGAAAAAACCTATAGTTAATTCTCATTTTAAGTGTTTGCTGTTTTAATCTTGAATATCTTTCTTTCAAAATGATTTGAGTCTTGTTGGTAGGCATTGTTCAATAGTCAACATACATCCAACTTTGTATTTTGAATGATCAGTCTAACTTCTGCATTGAAACATGCGGCAGATCTTCAGTGAGCAAAGAGGGCAGTGGAAGGCAGCAACCCAATCCCAGGAGTTCCTTTGAACCCTTCAGCGTTAATACAATAATGCTTACACAGATCCTGAGAAGCCGGATGCTATAAATGTGTAAGTTGATTTATGTGTGCAAAAATATCACTCTGACAAAACCTTAGGAGTAGAGAGACATTGGTCTAATATTATTACTCACAAGATTTATATGTTGTGTTTTTTTGAAATGCAGATTCTTGGGCCATTTCCAGTCTCAACAAGGCAAACCTCCTCTTGTGGAAGTTGGACTGAGATCAGCATTACAATGTTGGCCGCCAAGGAACTCTATGTGAAGAAACTGGAAGGTACTGATATAAACTCTTCTACTAACAACAACATTGCTTGATAAGCTGTGTTGTGCCCCTTACTACCATTCTCATCAATTATAGATTCGTGATGGTCTGCAAGCTATGATTTATGAGCCGATAGAAAGTTTAAATAGTTGTTTACTTGGCAGGCCAGAAGGTGGTTTAGAATATTTTTGTTATATTCTAGTAATAATGATTTATGAGCTATGAAGTGGCTCAGGCTGTAGTTTGTAGGCATAGACCCACAAAGATCGCAAAAATAATTAAGCATGCAGTCTGCGTTCTTGGTGAATAGCCATGCATCTGGACATATTGTATAGTACACATGAATTTTCACAGCTTTGCTCAAGTCATCCGAATCCGATCACCATCGTTGGACCTCGCAACTAATAATAGCCGTTTCCTTGCGCCAAACCTGCAACACAGCATGGCTGTTTATGTATGTATTGAAAAGCCAGCATTATAAAATTCAAATAACGGGGAAATAAGAGACTATACAGGGACCTCCACCCATGAGACATAATATAATAAAGATATGGTTTTCATATTGTGTGGTGGTCCAGTTTTGTGGCCGCTTTGGGGCCGCATCAAAAATATTTCTGTAATGTAGAACACTTGAGTGGAGTCTAATTTTACAATGACGAAGTGACCAAGGCAGTGTGCAATATGTGTGCAGGAAAACAAATCCGAGTTTAGATGTAGTACGTGAATGATTGCAAAACAACAAAAGAATAATACACATAAGCAAACCAGCAAAACGAAAAATAATGTCACATACAAAGACTGCTGCAACATGCAGGGGAATAAGAGACTATACAGGGACCTCCACCTATGATAAATAATATATAGATATAGTTTTGATATATTGTATGGTGGTCCAGTTTTGTGGCCGCTTTGGGGCCACATCATAAATATTTCTGTATTGTAGAACACTTGAGTGGAGTCTAGTTTTACAATGACGAAGTGACCAAGGCAGTGTGCAATATTTGTGTAGAAAAACAAAGCCGAGTTTAGATGTAGTAGATGATTGATTACAAAACAACAAAAGAATAATATACATAAGCAAACCAGCATAACAAAAAATAATTTCGCATACAACAAAATTTGGCAACTTGCAAAGTCACAACTCCGAGGCAATATTATTAATACTTGCCTTGTACTATAAACATAATAAAGTTCAATTGCAAACATCGAAAGATAGAGATATGTACAAAGACAGCAAAGAGCACAAAATTACCTGTAGCATAAGAGTAAATCCTCTCACATATTTAAGAATGGACTTCAGCCTGTAAGGACTTCCTTATAGACGATGTTCTTCATCGAGGTTTGTAAGGACAAGGCAGGTCTTTTTCGCTTCTTAGATTTACCGCTTTCCTTCTTGGCATTCTCCTTCTCCTTCTCAATGAGGATCTTTATATTTCTCTTTGCGGTGGCTCGAGACAATGCAACATACAGTTGACCATGAGAGAACACCGGATTAGGTAGGTACACGCCAACAATCGGAATCGTCTGGCCTTGAGCCTTGTTAATCGTCATAGCAAAGCTAAGCCTTACAGGAAATTGCTTCCTCTTGAACTTGAATGGAAACATGTCGTTGTCAGACGGGCATAGGGGTATTCGAGGAAGGAATACCCTCCTACCTGCATGTTGTCCGATCACGATTTCTGCGTCGATGGTGTTCCTCTCGAAACCTCGCACCACAAGCCTCGTCCATTACACAGACCATTAGCCGGATCAATGTTCCGGAGAAGTATGACAGGGCAGTTGAGCTTCAGTTTGAGTGCATGCGGAGGCAGACCGTTGGGAGTCAATCCATTTAGGAACTCGGGAGCGTAGTAGCCATACGGGTTGTCTTCTACACTGTCAAAGCTATGGTAGATTACTTCTCGCCGAAAATGCTCTACCATGCGTATGTTTATCTTGTCGACTTTGTCGTTCGTGGTGAAGAGGATTGCACGTGAAGTCATGTAATTCGGATCGGACATGTTGTCATCTAGTCTCGGAAACACATGGTCAATCAGCTTCTCCAGGTTGTCACCCTTGCCTGTAGACGGCACAAAAATATCTTCAGGGAGTCGTATGTTTCCTTGATCGTAAACTTCCTCGGTGCCATTGCCTACCCTTAGCAAGTAGTCCACAAACCAGGTGTCATTATGAGCCCTCATGTTGGTGACGAGCCTTAGCTGGCGCATACCCTTCCAGAGGTGTGAACTTCGGAGGGTTGCATCGATTATCTGACCCCGGGACCCCCTCCTGACGATCGGAAGCACCTGCCTGAAGTCCTCGCCAAACACAACAGTTTTTCCTCCAAAGGGTCGGTCCCGTCTTCCCATGATGTCGCGCATGCTGTTGTCCAGTGCCTCAACCGCCTGTCGCTTAGTCATGGTGGCCTCATCCCATAGTATCAATGAGGCCATCTTCAGTAGCTTGGAGGTACCACTCTGCTTCGTGAAGGTGCATGAGGCGCCATTGTCACAGCTCAATGGGATCTTGAACCTCGAGTGGGCAGTCCTGCCTCCAGGCATGATAGAAGCAGCGACGCCTGACGTCGCGGTAGCGATAGCGATGTTTCCGTCGCTTCGAACCTTGGCGAGCAACGCCCTGTACAGGAAAGTCTTCCTTGTACCTCCCGGGCCATCAACAAAGAACACACCCCCATCACCGCGTTCAACAGAAGCTAGTATCTCGTCGTATGCAGCCCTCTGCTCTGAGTTTAGCGACGAAGCCAATTTAGTGTCGTTGATGTCAAAATCGACGTTGGATTCCTCGACCACTTCTCTGGCCTCGCCCTCGGTTGGGTCGAACGAGTCGTCAATGCATGGAAGAGCGAAATCAGCTATGTCTTTGCCCATGGACTGCAACATACCCCTAATGTCAAGCAACACCATTTGTTCCACCTCAATCAGGCACGTGTGTGATCGTCGATAGTCATCAGACATAGGTTCAAAGTGCCTATCCCATAAACCACACACGTCGCCTGGCTCATAGTGCACCAAAATTGTTGCGAAGAGCCTCCTGAGCGAACATGGCATCGCCCACTGCTCTGCCTCGGTAAGACAGTCGTCGAGCGTGTTATCTGCCTCGATGAGTCCCAACCTTTCGGAAGCCTCTCTAAAGCTCCCGCATAGCCTACCGTCCACGGTGAGCAGGTCCTCATAGGATGTCTTGCCAGCAACATGGTTTAGCAACACACGCATATAGTACCGCTCCCCCTCGGCAGGATTGGCAGACATAATTCGACCTATCTGAAAACGTTCCACCCGCTCTTTCCAATACTTCTTACCCTTCTGCCATGTGAACCTTCCAGGAAAATCCTTGTACAATATATTCCTAGCCCACGGGTGGTCTTGGTTAGCTTTGAAATACTCTGTCAACATGGATTTGGAAGCTTTCTCAGAGGCGACTACGTCGGTCAAGTGAGCTTGCTCATTGAATGCCACCCTGTGCATATTCGGGAGATGAAGAGGCAACTGTAGGACAGGTGGCTCATTGGCACACAAGGGGAAGCCAAATATCCTCCACATCGCCTCTGGAGGAGTAACCCACCTCGCGTCTACGTATCGTTTTATCTCATCAATGTTACCATCGGCGTCAGGCTGGTCGATGCTGAAAGAAGCCCTATCATGGCCCTTGTATATGTACTTGTAAAGGTATTTGACGGCCTTTATGCTGGAGCAAACCTCAACGTTGTTTTGGCAATTGAACATCCGCAGAAGGTAAGGGTTATACGGAACAACCCATCTGTTGTCCAACATTTTACCCCGGACCTTAGCCTGCCGACCACTATCTCGACGACGATAAACAGGGTATGAGTCCTTACCCTGTGCCGTGTTTTCATTGAACGACCGCAGGTATCTGCACTTGCACTCGTTCTGTTGCATGCACACATTTTTGGGATTGAGAACACCGCATGGTCCGTGCATCATATGTTTCACCACCAAGGCGTGGAGTTCAGGATACTTCTGCTTGTCTGGTAGCTCGGCAGAAATGAGTCGGTCGTACTGCTCCGGAACGACAAGCTTATAGGCAGAATCCATGATCAACAAAAGTGTGTGTGGGGGAGGCCCCTCTTCTGGAACTCGACTACGTATACATGTGCGACAACCACACCCAAGATATTCTTCTTGAACATCTCTTTCATAGCCTCTAGCTTGCCATGGAACACACGAGCAACAAGATCAGGTCGGTCTTGCGCTGTTTGACCAGGAAACAACTCATTCGTTATCTCTTCCCAGTTAGGGTTGCAGGTCATGGTCAAGAAGATGTCAGGCTTCCCGTAGGTATGGACAATTGCCATGGCATCCATATGCCTCCGCTTCATGTCGCGGTCGCCATCTGGATACGTTCCAGGGAGCACTATCCTTACCCCAACAGCGCTTGCCCGAGTCTCCCCGGATGTAATTGCATCAACAACTCCTTTATACAGATCGGCGCGGATCTTTGTCTGGTTCTTCCTGTACCATTTCAACCTACAACTCTCAATCTTGATGTACATGTCCACCCCCCATTGCTGGAGCAATCGTGCTCCACAGAGTATGGGATTGAATATCCCAGGTCGTGTCTGTAGCATGTAACAGTAGTAGTCTCTCACCGAGACGTATAACCTGCTATTCCCATCTGCACATGGATGAGTAACGCGGACATTAGGATTCATATGAGAAGTATACAATTAATCTAAACGACAGAACACGCATGAGGCTTACCTGCATCATCATCATCATCATCATCACGTCTACCTCTTGGTTGTTGCACAACCGGCCAAGGGACATCATGTTTAGGAAGTTTCGGGTGCCAACCGAGCTCCCCCCTTGGGTAGAAGAGTGGGTAAGAGAGCGGGTCATACGGGCCAGCCGTCACATGTATACTGTGCCTCTGGTTGTCATTCCCGCAAAGTGTAATCCTACGATCGAACCTCTTCGCTAGGTCAGTGCCCTCCACCCAAATTGCAGCGACCTCAGATGACAGAGGTCTATTATACTTCCGTTGGTCTAGTCTCGCGTCAGTGTTTAGGTCTATCCTGTAATCGTCGAGGTTGTCCCTGTGCGCACCCAAACTCCTAAACTGCTGGGAGTACGGGTTTTCCCCGAGTATGTCCACTAACTTTCTGACGACATCCTGGTCTAATTGCTCGGTGGCAGCCTTGCGATGGGTTAGGCCTGGGTCGTCGTCGTAGAAGTACAACTGTAGATGATCTGGACGTGATGTTGGCCCGAAGGAATGCATGTTGTGGTAAATGGTGCCGTGCGCCCGGAACGTGTACACCCTAGACTTCATGTTTGTGTAGCTTTCATCAAGGCTGACGCCGAGGGTTGTGAAGGAGAAGTGGCCGTTGAAGAACCGTATGTTCTCCCGAAAATGCCTTGAGTCCGCATCCATGCTAGACCAAAGCCTCATTAGCTCCGGGATGGCCTTCGGTTGCTTCAGCTGGATCTGCCCACTGCGACAACAGAATCCTAGGGCCTCGGACACAAACTTCTTGGCCTTGCAGTGATGGCAATTTGCGGCGTGCTTCAGGATGTGTGTGTGGTCCGGGAGGTTTGAGTAGACATAGTCCAATGGATCATGGTCGACATAGGTATTTTTACTTGAGTCTTCCAATTCGTCGTGCTCCATGCCATCAACATCTGAGCCTGCAAACAATGTTTATAATTGGTGTGATATTTCCAACGGGTGGATGTTGCTCCAGTGGGTGTACTGTGGACATACCTTCACCAGCAAAAAGGTAATACTCATCGTCAAAGAGGCTGTCAGGGTTGACATTATCATTCATGAGACGACTAAGGTAAGCGTCCATGTCGTCTGCTCAGGTGCGAAACCAATAAATGAGGGTTTAGTCTCAAGGAACGCAAGAGAGTAAGGATGGGAGTGTTACCTTCACTTCTGATCGTGTACTCCGACGTGCTAGATGGGGTCGAGGCACCATGTGCTTCCACTACGGTAGGTTGTCCAGTTGAGCTCATTTCCGGTATGGAGATGGACCTGGCGGTTGGTGTCATTACCCTACCTGCAAACCTTTCATTACGCGGGTCGCGTAGAGCATTTCTCTCACCACGTGGTACCTTCGAACATGTTTTTTGCTTCCCTATTTTCACCTGACGCGTCTTCGCCGCCATACTTCCCTTGCAAGCTCGCTCTCTCGTCCCACGCCGAGCTCTGGACTCATGACTCTGCTCGTCCGCCATTATCCGGCTTTGTTACCGGATCACTGGTTTGCTGGTCGGCATTTTGTATGTGCTCATTGATTTCGATGAGGTCGCCATCTACAGCACCATCACCAAAGGTTCTGCTTAGGTATGCACCTACAACATTATCGAACCATTATTTATATGTCATGAATGATTACATGATGAAAGATGATGGTTCATAGGATAACTACCATCGGTTTCGGTGTTGCGGATGTATGTGGGGACCGCATTCACGGTAGGAGCATGATCTATTTGTTCACTGTCAGATTGTGGCGTGATGGCTGAGAGCGTGAGAGTCGGACAATGTGTGTGAGTGCTGGACAATGTGCTAGTTAGATCTGGACGAGGCATAGCGATCGATTCCGCACACGGGGTCTTTTCTTTTTGCAGCATACTTTGCCTTTCTTTTTGCACTTGATTCCCCCCTTTCATCCTCAGTCATGGTTTTAGGGGTGTTGCACGTGCCATTCTCGCAACTTCTGATTTTTTTCTTGAAGATCGATCGTTCCGTCGCCCACTTTTTTCTGATAATTTGCTCGCCTCCGCGCATTTCTCTGCTCACTTTGCTCGTCTGTTAAGTCACCCTTGTGTTCTTTATAGCAGTGTGAAAACATAATCAGAAGTTCATTGTTCAACATTTTGCAAGGTAGCAGAATCTCAACAAATACCAATATCGACAATACAAAGTTTGTTTTATCTGTTGTATTATTTTAGAATGTTGGACAAAGATTCAAATGGTTCAGTTTCATGAAAACATAGTAACCATATATTATGAAACCGAGCGGGTATGTAATATAATCCCAGTGCTGAAACATATTGATGAAACATAAAACGTTCTTACCGTTCTTACCCGATATCGTAAGGGCAGGCTGATTTTCATCTAGTTGCTTGCTGGCTGCCTCCTCTTTTTTCTTTCGATAAGCAGCTCTCCTCCGAGCCTTTATTTGCTCTTTTTTCTCGTCAAGGTCCACCGAGGATGGTTGGCACACATTAGTGATATCACCGAGAGGTAACATGGGAACATTTAGCATATGTGCATGGAGGGTTTAGGGTCTTGTTAAACAATGATGTATAGCTGGATGTAGTTGGGTTGGTATCCCTGAGAGTTAACAGCAGAACATTTTGCATATATGCACGGAGGGTTTAGGGTCTTCATTGTTCACCGAGAGGCAACATGTCTGGTTGAAGCCACTTCTCTATCTAGGGTTTATTTTTTATATAATCCCTCCGTGTCCATACATAAAGTGTATATGGAATCAAAAGTCGTATATCTGACCTATATCGAATTGAACCTAAATGATCAGGAATTGTATGCACAACACAGTGGTCAACTATTGTTCGGTCAATTATTTGTGGGGTTGGGGTGAGGAAACATACATCGCCTAGATTCTTCACTCAGAAAGTATACATACGGTCATCGTATTGCTGAAACATAAAACCATCCTTACCTGATTTCGTAATTGCAGGCAGATTTTCATCTTGTTGCTTGCTGTCTGCCTCCTCTTCTTTCTTTCGATAACCCGCTCGCCTCCGAGCATTTATTAGCTCTTTTTTCTCATCAAGGTCCACCGAGGTTGGTTGACACACATTAGTGATATCACCGAGAGGTAACATGGGAACATTTTGCATATCTGCATGTGATTTGATGTTAACATTATATTGTGGAATGGAGGGAGTATATATAATATCCTCGCAGTGCCTTCCCATAAAGCATTCTTACCTGATATCGTAAGGGCAGACAGTTTTTCATCTTGTTGCTTGGCGGTAGCCTCCTCTTTTTTCTTTCTATAAGCAGCTCGCCTCCGAGCTTTCATTAGCTCTCTTTTCATGAAGGTCCATAGAGGATTGATCTGCATTAGTGATATCACTGAGAGGATGGCGTGGGACATTCTGAGGCCTCTCTTCCCAAATGTCACTTGTCATGCTAGCTAGTTCTTTTGTCAGATTACTGAGAGCCGGCAACGAATCTACATTATATAGGCATGAGATTGAAGGGTTGTCTGCATCATGTAAACATAACAATATACAGGACCGATATAAGGCAAAGTTGTAAGCGCATGGTGTTAACCTTTCGACACATGGTGAACATCGTCGGCTACAGGTATAACCCCTTCGTAAGAGTCGTCACCATTTGTCCCCACCATTGGGCCTGCAACATCTCCTGTGATGGTGTTTGACATGTATAACAAAATATGTAGCTGAACATATACATGGAGGTAGATATATACCTGGAGTATCATATGTGCTATCACCATCGGTCTCAAGTATCATCCGTTCGTAGGGAGTAATATGGACTCCTACAAGTCACGATGTTGATATATCAGAATCGGTTGTGCCCAAGTCTGTTAGGTATGATTTTTCACATAAAAAGGATAAAATTAAGCCTTATACCTGGACTACGTGGGTACATTATGTCAACAACGTCGGCTACGGGTATAATCCCTTCATTAGAGTCGTCAACACTTGTCCCCTCCGTCGGGCCTGCAACAAATTCAGTTTCCTGGGTTGGTGTTTGACTTGTGTAGCACAATTTACAGGTGAACATATACCTGGAGGTATCGGCGATGGTGTCGTCTGTTCTGTTGGCTTGCTGTGTGGAGTCCCCATAGGTAACTACTAAAAAAAAGACATGTCTAACAGACTCAGGTATCCCGCAAAAACTTGTAAACTGACTCTGCAAGCAGATAACGTGAAATACCAACAGTACTAAACGCCCGTTCCCATGCTACAGAAACTCAGTCCATAAGGGCAGCTTTGCTATACATATGAAAATAGAAAGACATGTCCAACAGACTTTGCTACTTTGCATTTTTTTGAAAACTGAATTTGCTGGTTATAAACATGATCGGGGTTGCTTGGTCTGAGTATTGGAGCCTGTTAACAGGAAAAATGACTACCACGACTGCATATTCCAGCTCTGACCTTCCGTATTATGTTAATCAAATCTATTGCTATTTTCGTTCTCAAGCACATAACTGTATTACACAAGATCTATTTTTATTTGCACTTCATTTGAGTTGAGAATCCGTTTCTGTTGTAACAAAATAGCAATAGATATGTCGCATTCCACTTATTTTGGAACGTCGGGTAATTTCATGTGTACCATAGGTGCAAAATGAATTCTGGCATGGCTTGATTTAGTTTCTGTTTGCTTTCATCCTTTTATTCGTTTGGTTTATTCCAGGTCCATATAATTATGATGTCTTGGAGGGTATGACGTTCGACAATATTTATGAATCCTTCAATGCTGACTTTGAGGATGGTACAATCGGGCAGGTAATTATTTTTCCTTTTGTCATGTGAAGCCCAACACTATGCTCTTAACCAGGTATGGATCTTTGAGAGTATCCTTCATGGTGAATATGGAGAAGGAATGAATATCAAAGTACTTGTTCTAGCTGAAAGGGTAGACCTGCTCTAACCAAAGGACCTTTAGATGCTTGACTACAACCATTGCACTTACTGTTGTGGACCGGTTATATAGATTAACCAATTATGCCTGTCATGTATAGATTAACCGAAAGTTGTATATGTTCCGCCCAAGTTATCATGTATTACATTTGTGGACAGTTGTATATGTTCTGATCTGTACACGTATACATAACAAACAAAGCATGTGTGTTCATACCTGGGGTTGAATCCGTACAGCGTTGCCGACGGGAACTCCTATGTCGCTGTCGTGGTTCCGCGGCGGTGGCGCTGTCCAGTGGTTCTGTGGCGGCGGCGCTGTCGAGTGGTTCCGCCGCGGCGGCGCTGTGGAGTGCGCAGATCGTACGACGGCTGCGCAGATCGCATGACGGCGGCGATCCAGATGGACTCAGGCGGCGAGATCCGGCGGGGTATGAGGTTCGACGGCAGGCCGATCCTGATCTGCGGCAGGACGCTGTTTTCTTTGTCTACGTGCGTGGGCGGGGTTCGGTGGGTTGGTGTGGGGGTGATGAAAAAAAAACCGGTTGAAAAAAAACCAGACGAAAGTGGGGGAACTATTCAACAACTCGTCCATTAGGAGTAGAGATTAGGAGTAGAGATTTTATGTGAGACACGCAAAACAACTCGGTAACTAATCAAGTTGTAGCCAATATTTGGCACATTGCTAAATATTTGGCACCAATCCAATCATGCTCTATATTCACTTCTAATTATGTATGTTTGATTTGTATATGTTTAGCTCTTAAATTAGGGTAGGAATCTGGTAAAAAAAATATAAGTCGAAGCTCTCGAGGAAAATAATCTTAGCGCATGCTCCCTACCTCACAAACGTCGTTGATTCTCATGTCACCCTATCTTTTTTGTTTTGGTGATGATCATGCACAACAATTATATTGTGCACAACTTTATATATTGACAATATTTTAATAACTATCTTGTTTAAAAGTATATTTTAATGTCTACTCTTATAGTCTTTAAGAAGAATGAAACTATTTTTAATTGGTTTATAATAAAAACTAGAACAATGGCCATGCGTTGCAACGGGATATAAATATTCTAGTACGTTAGCTTGTGATTTTCCTGTCAATAATAATGCGATTGTGTAAATAAATGTTCATAAAATTCTGCCCGTGAATTACCTTATATTTTGATTAGAAGTTTGGTAAGTAAATTAAAGTGGAATTGGTTTAGAAGATAAGTAAATTAAGATGATTAACTATCATATACATGGAAGGTTGGACGAAATGGTTGTGGGAAGAAAGGTAAAACGAGAACCTTACGTTCTTTTTAGATAGTATAAGAGATGACACAGAATAAAGACACGTGTTGATTTATAGGTGATGCCCATATTTATTCTTTACCATCCACTTCAACATCAGCGTTAGCGACTGTCTCTCGCACCGCTCCTCCTCTACTAAATTGACTACTTCCGACAGTCACTTTGCCTTCTCACTTTAGACAACAACGCCCGAGTGGTATTACCAAACCACTTCGTTGGGCTGGTAGGGAGATATGAAAAATCACTAATGTTGTATAATTGGCCACACTGCTTTTGTTGAAAATTAAGAAACTAAAGAAAACCATGCCCCTTGCAGTTGAATTGAGATCATTCCCAACTGTTGTATTGATTGAAGTTTCCATGAAAATGTATATTAGCGTTCCTTTAATTTGACCCCACAAATTCACCAGTGTGACCAGCCTACATAATCATTTGAGCCATCGCTGATCTGAGCAGATAATTGAAGAAAATATGCCCTAGAGGCAATAATAAAGTTATTATTTATTTCCTTATATCATGATAAATGTTTATTATTCATGCTAGAATTGTATTAACCGGAAACATAATACATATGTGAATACATAGACAAACAGAGTGTCACTAGTATGCCTCTACTTGACTAGCTCGTTGATCAAAGATGGTTATGTTTCCTAACCATAGACATGAGTTGTCATTTGATTAACGGGATCACATCATTAGGAGAATGATGTGATTGACTTGACCCATTCCGTTAGCATAGCACTTGATCGTTTAGTTTGTTGCTATTGCTTCCTTCATGACTTATACATGTTCCTATGACTACGAGATTATGCAACTCCTGTTTACCAGAGGAACACTTTGTGTGCTACCAAACGTCACAACGTAACTGGGTGATTATAAAGATGCTCTACAGGTGTCTCCGAAGGTACTTGTTGGGTTGGCGTATTTCGAGATTAGGTTTGTCACTCCGATTGTCGGAGAGGTATCTCTGGGCCCTCTCGGTAATGCACATCACTTAAGCTTTGCAAGCATTGCAACTAATGAGTTAGTTGCGGGATGATATATTACTGAATGAGTAAAGAGATTTGCCGGTAACGAGATTGAACTAGGTATTGAGATACCGACGATCGAATCTCGGGCAAGTAACATACCGATGACAAAGGGAACAACGTATGTTGTTATGCGGTTTGACCGATAAAGATCTTCGTAGAATATGTAGGAGCCAATATGAGTATCCAGGTTCCGCTATTGGTTATTGACGTGTCTCGATCATGTCTACATAGTTCTCGAACCCGTAGGGTCCGCACGCTTAAAGTTCGATGACGGTTATATTACGAGTTTATGTGTTTTGATGTACCGAAGGAGTTCGGAGTCCCGGATGAGATCGGGGACATGACGAGGAGTCTCGAAATGGTCGAGACGTAAAGATCAATATATTGGACGACTATATTCGGACACCGAAAAGGTTCCGAGTGATTCAGGTATTTTCGGGAGTACCGGAGAGTTATGGGAATTCGTATTGGGCCTTAATGGGCCATACGGGAAAGGAGAGAAAGGCCTCAAAGGGTGGCCGCACCCCTCCCCATGGGCTGGTCCGAATTGAACTAGGGAGGGGGGGGGGCGCCCCCTTCCTTCCTTCTCCTTTTCCCTTCCCTTTCCTCCCCTCCTACTCCTACTACTTGGAAGGGCTCCTAGTTCTACTAGGAAAGGGGGAATCCTACTCCCGGTGGGAGTAGGACTCCCCTAGGGCGCGCCATAGAGAGGGCCGGCCCTCCCCCTCCTCCACTCCTTTATATACGGGGGCGGAGGGCACCCCAAAGACACAACAATTGATCTCTTGACCTCTCAGCCGTGTGCGGTGCCCCCCTCCACCATAATCCACCTCGATCATATCGTAGCGGTGCTTAGGCGAAGCCCTGCGTCGGTAGAACATCATCATTATCACCACGCCATCATGCTGACGAAATTCTCCCTCAACACTCGGCTGGATCGGAGTTCGAGGGACGATTTTCGATGCGTAGGTAAGAACGGTTCTTCTCAGCCCGTAGCTGCCACGTAAAACTTGCAACAACAAAGTAGAGGACGTCTAACTTGTTTTTGCAGGGCATGTTGTGATGTGATATGGTCAAGACGTGATGAGATATAAGTTGTTGTATAAGATGATCATGTTTTGTTGAAGTTATCGGCAACTGGCAGAAGCATTATGGTTGTCTCTTTATTGCATAAGATGCAAGCGCCAAATAATTGCTTTACAATTATCGCTATGCGATAGCAATAGTTGCAAGAACAATAGTTGGCGAGACGACCATGTGACGACACATTGATATAGATCAAGATGATGGAGATCATGGTGTCATGCCAGTGATGATGGAAATCATGACGATGTTTTGGAGATGGAGATCAAAGGCACAAGATGATGATGGCCATATCATATCACATACTTTGATTGCATGTGATGTTTATCTTTTATGCATCTTATCTTGCTTTGATTGACGGTAGCATTATAAGATGATCTCTCACTAAATTTCAAGATAAAAGTGTTCCACCTGAGTATGCATCGTTGCCAAAGTTTGTCGTGCCCAGACACCACGTGATGGTCGGGTGTGATAAGCTCTACGTCCATCTACAACGGGTGCAAGCCAGTTTTGCACACGCAGAATACTCAGGTTAAACTTGACGAGCCTAGCATATGCAGATATGGCCTCGAAACACTGAAACTGAAAGGTCGAGCGTGAATCATATAGTAGATATGATCAACATAGTGATGTTCACCATTGAAAACTACTCCATTTCACGTGATGATCGGTTATGGTTTAGTTGATTTGGATCACGTGATCACTTAGAAGATTAGAGGGATATCTTTCTAAGTGGGAGTTCTTAAGTAATATGATTAATTGAACTTAAATTTATCATGAACTTAGTCCTGGTAGTATTAGAATATCTATGTTGTAGATCAATAGCTCGCGTTTAGCTCCCTGTTTTATTTTTGATATGTTCCTAGAGAAAACTAAGTTGAAAGATGTTAGTAGCAATGATGCGGATTGGATCCGTGATCTGAGGTTTATCCTCATTGCTGCACAAAAGAATTATGTCCTTAATGCACCGCTAGGTGACAGACCTATTGCAGGAGCAGATGCAGAGGTCATGAACATTTGGCTAGCTCAATATGATGACTACTTGATAGTTTAGTGCACCATGCTTAACAGCTTAGAATCGGGACTTCAAAGACGTTTTGAACGTCATGGATCATATGGATGTTCCAGGAGTTGAAGTTAATATTTCAAGCAAATACCCGAGTTGAGAGATATGAAGTCTCCAACAAGTTCTATAGCTAAAAGATGGAGGAGAATAGCTCAAGCAGTGAGCATGTGTTCAGATTGTCTGGGTACTACAATCACTTGAATCAAGTGGGAGTTAATCTTCCAGATAAAATAGTGATTGACAGAATTCTCTAGTCACCATCACCAAGTTAGTAGAACTTCGTGATGAACTATAGTATGCAAGGGATGATGAAAACGATTCCCGAGCTTTTCATGATGATGAAATCGATGAAGGTAGATATCAAGAAAGAGCATCAAGTGTTGATGATTAACAAGACCACTAGTTTCAAGAAAAGGGCAAAGGGAAAGAAAGGGAACTTCAAGAAGAACGGCAAGCAAGTTGCTGCTCAAGTGAAGAAGCCCAAGTCTGGTCCTAAGCCTGAGACTAAGTGCTTCTACTTCAAAGGGACTGGTCACTGGAAGCGGAACTGCCCCAAGTATTTGGCGGATAAGAAGGATGGAAAAGTGAACAAAGGTATATTTGATATACAGATTATTGATGTGTATTTTACTAGTGTTCGTAGCAACCCCTCGGTATTTGATACTGGTTCAGTTGCTAAGAGTAGTAACTCGAAACGGGAGTTGCAGAATGAACATAGACTAGTTAAGGGTGAAGTGACGATGTGTGTTGGAAGTGGTTCCAAGATTGATATGATCATCATCACACACTCCCTATACTTTCGGGATTAGTGTTGAACCTAAATAAGTGTTATTTGGTGTTTGCATTGAGCATGAATATGATTTGATCATGTTTATTGCAATAGGGTTATTCATTTAAGTAAGAGAATAAATTGTTGTTCTGTTTACATGAATAAAACCTTCTATGGTCATACACCAAATGAAAATGGTTTGTTGGATCTCGATTGTGGTGATACACATTCTCATAATATTGAAGCCAAAAGATGCAAAGTTAATAATGATAGTGCAACTTATTTGTGGCACTGCTGTTTAGGTCATATTGGTGTAAAGCGCATGAAGAAAATCCATGCTGATGGGCTTTTGGAATCACTTGATTATGAATCAGTTGATGCTTGTGAACTGTGCCTCATGGGCAAGATGAGT
The DNA here is from genome assembly GCF_018294505.1 of Triticum aestivum. Lineage (NCBI taxonomy): Eukaryota > Viridiplantae > Streptophyta > Magnoliopsida > Poales > Poaceae > Triticum > Triticum aestivum. Next base: position 64,224,333 of record NC_057809.1, on the reverse strand, counting down.
AAGACTCCGTTCTCCGGAAGAATGGAGCAACCAACTGACTTATTGGAAATAATACATACTGATGTATGTAGTCCGATGAATGTTGAGGCTCGCGGCGGGTATCGTTATTTTCTGACCTTCACAGATGATTTGAGCACATATGGGTATATCTACTTGATGAAACATAAGTCTGAAACATTTGAAAAGTTCAAAAACTTCAGAGTGAAGTGGAAAATCATCGTGACAAGAAAATAAAGTTTCTACGATCTGATCGCAGAGACAAATATTTGAGTTACGAGTTTGGTCTTCAATTAAAACAATGTGGAATAGTTTCACAAAATCGTGCCACCTGGAACACCACAACATAATGGTGTGTCCGAATGTCATAACCATACTATTATTGGATATAGTGCAATCTATGATGTTTCTTACCGATTAACCACTATAGTTTTGAGGTTATGCATTAGAGACAACTACATTCATGTTAAATAGGGCACCATCTAAATCCGTTGAGATGACACCGTATGAACTATGGTTTGGCAAGAAACCTAAACTGTCGTTTCTTAAAGTTTGAGGTTGCAATGCTTATGTGAAGAAGTTTCAACCTGATAAGCTCGAACCCAAATCGGAGAAGTGCGTCTTCATAGGATACCCAAAAGAAAATGTTGGGTACACCTTCTATCACAGATCCGAAGGCAAGATATTCATTGCTGAGAATGGATCCTTCCTAGAGAAGGAGTTTCTCTCGAAAGAAGTGAGTGGGAGAAAAGTAGAACTTGATGAGGTAACTGTACCTGCTCCCTTATTGGAAAGTAGTTCATCACAGAAATCTGTTCCTGTGACTACTACACCAATTAGTGAGGAAGCTAATGATGATGATCATGTAACTTCAGATCAAGTTACTACCGAACCTCGTAGGTAAACCAGAGTGAGATCGGCACCAGAGTGGTACGGTAATCCTGTTCTGGAGGTCATGTTACTTGACCATGACGAACCTACGAACTATGAGGAAGCGATGATGAGCCCAGATTCTGTGAAATGGCTCGAGGCCATGAAATATGAGATGAGATCCATGTATAAGAACAAAGTATGGACTTTGATTGACTTGCCCAAAGATCGGCGAGCCATTGAGATTAAATGGATCTTCAATAGGAAGATGAACACTGATAGTAGTGTTACCGTCTACAAAGCTAGAATTGTCGCAAAAAGGTTTTCGACAAGTTTAAGGTGTTGACAACGATGAGAATTTCTCACTCGTATCTATGCTTAAGTCTGTCCGAATCATGTTAGCTATTGTCGCATTTTATGAAATCTGGCAAATGGATAAACAAAACTACATTCCTTAGGATTTATTAAAGAAGAGTTGTATATGATACAACCAGAAAGTTTTGTCGATCCTAAAGGTACTAACAAAATATGCAAGCTCCAGCGATCCATCTATGGACTGGTGCAAGCATCTCGGAATTGGAATATACGCTTTGATAAGTTGATCAAAGCATATATTTTTATACAGACTTGCGGTGAAGCCTATATTTACAAGAAAGTGAGTGGGAGCACTACAATATTTCTGATAAGTATATGTATGACATATTGTTGATTGGAGATGATGTAAAATTATTCTGCAAAGCATAAAGGAATGTTTGAAAGGAGTTTTTTCAAAGAAAGACCTCGGTGAAGCTGCTTACATATTGAGCATCAAGATCTATAGAGATAGATCAAGACGCTTGATAAGTTTTTCAATGAGTACATACCTTGACAAGATTTTGAAGTAGTTCAAAATGGAACAGTCAAAGAAGGAGTTCTTGCCTGTGTTACAAGGTGTGATGTTGAGTAAGACTCAAAAACCGACCACGACAGAAGATAGAGAGAGAATGAAAGTCATTCCCTATGGCTCAGCCATAGGTTCTATAAAGTATGCCATGCTGTGTACCAGACCTATTGTATACCCTGCCCTGAGTTTGGCAAAGGAGTACAATAGTGATCTAGGAGTAGATCACTGGACATTGGTCAAAATTATCCTTAGTGGAATAAGGATATGTTTCTCGATTATGGAAGTGACAAAAGGTTCGTCGTAAAGGGTTACGTCGATGCAAATTTTGACACTGATCCAGATGACTCTAAATCTCAATCTGGATACATATTGAAAGTGGGACAAATTAGCTAGAGTAGCTCTGTGAAGAGCATTGTTGACATAGAAATTTGCAAAATACTTACGGATCTGAATGTGGCAGACCCGTTGACTAAACTTCTCTCACAAGCAAAACATGATCACACCTCAATACTCTTTGGGTGTTAATCACATAGCGATGTGAACTAGATTATTGACTCTAGTAAACCCTTTGGGTGTTGGTCACATGTCGATGTGAACTATGGGTGTTAATCACATGGTGATGTGAACTATTGGTATTAAATCACATGGCGATGTGAACTAGATTATTGACTCTAGTGCAAGTGGGAGACTGAAGGAAATATGCCCTAGAGGCAATAATAAAGTTATTATTTATTTCCTTATATCATGATAAATGTTTATTATTCATGCTAGAATTGTATTAACCAGAAACATAATACATGTGTGAATACATAGACAAACAGAGTGTCACTAGTATGCCTCTACTTGACTAGCTCGTTGATCAAAGATGGTTATGTTTCCTAACCATAGACATGAGTTGTCATTTGATTAACGGGATTACATCATTAGGAGAATGATGTGATTGACTTGACCCATTCCATTAGCATAGCACTTGATCGTTTAGTTTGTTGCTATTGCTTTCTTCATGACTTATACATGTTCCTATGACTATGAGATTATGCAACTCCCGTTTACCAGAGGAACACTTTGTGTGCTACCAAACGTCACAACGTAACTGGGTGATTATAAAGGTGCTCTACAGGTGTCTCCGAAGGTACTTGTTGGGTTGGCATATTTCGAGATTAGGATTTGTCACTCCGATTGTCGGAGAGGTATCTCTAGGCCCTCTCGGTAATGCACATCACTTAAGCCTTGCAAGAATTGCAACTAATGAGTTAGTTGTGGGATAATGTATTACGGAATGAGTAAAGAGACTTGCCAGTAATGAGATTGAACAAGGTATTGAGATACCGACGATCGAATCTCGGGCAAGTAACATACCGATGACAAAGGGAACAACATATGTTGTTATGCGGTTTAACCGATAAAAATCTTCGTAGAATATGTAGGAGCAAATATGAGCATTCAGGTTCCGCTATTGGTTATTGACCGGAGACGTGTCTCGGTCATGTCTACATAGTTCTCGAACCCGTAGGGTCCGCACGCTTAAAGTTCGATGACGGTTATATTATGAGTTTATGTATTTTGATGTACCGAAGGAGTTCGGAGTCTCGGATGAGATCGGGTACATGACGAGGAGTCTCGAAATGGTCGAGACGTAAAGATCGATATATTGGACGACTATATTCGGACACCGGAAAGGTTCCGAGTGATTTAGGTATTTTCGGGAGTACCAGGGAGTTACGGGAATTCGTATTGGGCCTTAATGGGCCATACGGGAAAGGAGAGAAAGGCCTTAAAGGGTGGCCGCACCCCTCCCCATGGGCTGGTCCGAATTGGACTAGGGAGGGGGGGGGGCGCCCGTTTCCTTCCTTCTCCTTTTCCCTTCCCTTTCCTTCCCTCCTACTCCTACTACTTGGAAGGGCTCCTAGTTCTACTAGGAAAGGGGGAATCCTACTCCCGGTGGGAGTAGGACTCCCCTAGGGCGCGCCATAGAGAGGGCCGGCCCTCCCCCTCCTCTACTCCTTTATATACGGCGGCAGGGGGCACCCCAAAGACACAACAATTGATCTCTTGATCTCTTAGCCGTGTGCGGTGCCACCCTCCACCATAATCCACCTCGATCATATCGTAGCGGTGCTTAGGCGAAGCCCTGTGTCGGTAGAACATCATCATCATCACCACGCCGTCGTGCTAACGAAATTCTCCCTCAACACTCAGCTGGATCAGAGTTCGAGGGACGTCATTGAGTTGAACGTGTGCATAACTCGGAGGTGCCGTGCGTTCGGTACTTGATCGGTCGGATCATGAAGACGTATGACTACATCAACCACGTTGTGCTAACGCTTCCGCTTTCGGTCTACGAGGGTACGTGGATAACACTCTCCCCTCTCGTTGCTATGCATCACCATGATCTTGCGTGTGCGTAGGAATTTTTTTGAAATTACTGCGTTCCCCAACAATAATGATAATGGTTCACTAAGCGCGAGTCGAAATATGTATCTGTTTTCATGTATTGTGACCACAACAATTAGATTGATGCAAGTGATAACATCCAAGCCGGACAATCTTGCATTGCTTTTGCACAAAATTCTCGTAATATACATCATGGTAGTACAACTCAGACTACACAACAACACGCTTCGTGGCGTGCACAATCTTCAAGACATCTTAATTACTTGCCGGGGAAAAAGTTGGTAGCGAACGCCCAGGCGTTGTTGTTGACTGGGTCAGCGATGTGGTCAGCGAGGTTCTCAAGTGGGCCCTTGCCTGTGACGATAGCTTGGACAAAGAAGCCGAACATTGAGAACATGGCGAGGCGACCGTTCTTGATTTCCTTCACCTTGAGCTCAGCGAATGCCTCGGGATCGTCGGCTAGGCCGAGAGGGTCGAAGCTGCCTCCAGGGTATAGTGGGTCGACGATCTCACAGAGCGGGCCACCGGCAACGCGGTACCCCTTGACGGCACCCATGAGCACGACCTGTGTAACACCCGAGATGTAACTTTTCATATTTGTAACTCCAACTTTTGCCATTTCTGGCTATGTATGATATTTCCTTCGTGGTTGGGTTTTGTCTTTCGTTTTGCATTTTGTTCATGTCATGAATTTCATCTCATGTCATCATCCGCATTGCATCTGCATGTTTTCAAAACTTGCATCTGTCCGGATCTCCCAGTTCTCTCCATTGTTCGTTCCGAGCCCAACCACACTCACACGCGTCCGCGGCACCTCCGGAATATTATTTTATAAGTGGCCGGAAAATGTTCTCGGAATAGGATGAAAGTTGGTGTGCGGTGTTGTTGTGTTGTAGGTAGATCGTCTGCCAAGTTTCATCGCATTCGGAGTCCGTTTGATACCTCGACGGATAACTATAGCGACACCGCTGCCGGTCTAACGTCGGACGTTTTCGGTCTCCGAAAACAGTTGCCGGGCCTCATTTCTCTTCTCTCATCTCAGTCCAACCCCTCTACACAGCCCTCCTAGCCCATCTATTTAACCCCCCTCCGACTGGAACCGTCTGATCGACCTCGGAGGGTCCAGAAACAAACCCTAGACCCAAACCCTAGCAATTTTTGCTATATATGGACACCCTCCTTCCAAATTTGGCATCCCCTAGTTTGCACCTACCCTACTCAATTTCCGCGCCTGCCCGCTTCCCCGTAGCCACTTGGTGCGCCGCCGTTCGCCAGCCACCACCTCGCTCGATTCTCCACCTCCAGCCGCGCAGCCCTGCGAAGCCCATCGCGAGCCCGCCTGGGCCCGGACCGCACCGCCGCCCGTACGCCTTTGCTCCCCGCACCAAGTTCGCCCGCACCAACCTCCCCGAGCGCCTCCTCCTGCTCGACCCGACCGCCTCGCCGCCGCCCTCCTCCGGCGACCGGGATCCCGTCGGAGCACCGCCAGAACAGGCCGACCTCGCCTCCCTTCTCTTTCTCCCCCGTTTGCTCTTCGTGTCCCTCACCCGCGGCCTCTCTCTTTTCCCCCATGAACAGGAGCCCACCGCCGGCCAAGTTTGTTGCGCCACCACCCAATCTGCTTCATCTCTAGCGAGATCCGGGCAGCCCTGCGCCATGTCCGGCGATCTCCTCCTGTTCCCGTCGCTCTGTCGTCCTTCGGAGTTGCCTGCGCCGCCGCGGCTCTACTTCCTATCGAGCAGAGGACGCCCGCTCGTCCCAACCGCGTTGACCCCGTCCTGCCTCTTCCAGCGAGGTCCAACCGTGCACGCTTTCGGCGCTAAGGCCCAGCGCACCAGCCGGCCCACTGCTCCACCGACCTGGGCCATGGCCATGGGTGAGCAGCCCCCTCCATCCGCTTCCTGTGCACTGTTGGCACAACCAGTTTTTTCCTGTGTAGATTTTTTCCTTGCTGCGAATTTATTCATTTATCTAGGAGCTTGGTAGATTTGCAGAAAAACCCTCCATGTTCATGCATATCATATCTCACAAACAGTGCATCATATGTAAATAACTTATATATGTAAAATGCTTAGAATTTTGTCTAGTTTCATAATATGCAACTTTAATCCATGTTAAAAATGTTTAAAATTTTGTTTGCATTAATTTGCATATTTTTCATGTTAAAATGATTTAATTCATAACTAATTAACCGCGGCTCGGATTTAAATAAACTTTATATGCAAATGGGGTAGAAAAATGCCTAGTTTAAAATGGTGCACTCATCTTGCATGTTTAACAACTCTAAAATATGGTTTAGGGCATAACAGTACAAAATTCATAATATGCATATGGGGATTTTCTAGAATTGTTGTTTGTTATTTCCAGCCTCATTTAAACTTGCCTAAATAGTTAGTTAACTTATGCCTCACTCCTTGCCATGTTTAATAACATTTAATATTGTTGGGTACATAAATGAGAGTGAACTAAATATTTGAATGTGGTGTTTCGTCAATATGCAACTCGTTGCATATTGAGCTCCACTTAACGTGTAGTGTTGTTTGTTGCACTTTTCCATGCCATGACTCATTAAACCGGACATGCATCATCCTTGGTTGTGCATCATGCCATGTGTACGTGATGGTTGTTTATCATGTTGTTTGCTTCTTTCCGGTTTGATTCTCTCGTTAGCTTCGGTTTCGTTCGGGAGTTGTGAGGATTCATTCGACTACGTCCGTTTGTCTTCTCCATGGACTCGTTCTTCTTCCTTGCGAGATCTTAGGCAAGATGATCATTACCCTCGATATCACTTCTATCTTTGCTTGCTAGTTGTTCGCTCTATCACTATGTCGCTCTACCTACCACTTGTTTATCATGCCTCCCCTATTGCCATGTCAAGCCTCTAACCCACCTTCCTAGCAAACCATTGTTTGGCTAATTACTGCTTTTGCTCAGCCCCTCTTATAGCGTTTGCTAGTTGCAGGTGCCTTGCAGGTTGTTCCATGTTGGAACATGGATATGTTGGGATATCACATTATCTCTTATTTAATTAATGCATCTATATACTTGGCAAAGGGTGGAAGGCTTGGCCTTTTGCTCGCTGTTTTGTTCCACTCTTGCCGCCTTAGTTTCCGTCATACCGGTGTTATGTCCCTTGATTTTACGTTCCTTACGCGGTTGGGGTTATGGGACCCCCTTGGCAGTTCGCTTTGAATAAAACTCCTCCAGCAAGGCCCAACCTTAGTTTTACATTTGCCTAGCAACCTATAAATTTCCCTTGGGGTTGCAAACCCGAGGGTCATCTTTAGTTTAACCCCCCGAGCCAGTGCTCCTCTGAGTGTTGGTCCGAAACAGGCAGCCTGCGGGGCCACCTCGGGGAAACTTGAGGGCTAGTTTTACTCGTAGCTTGTCCCATCCTGTGTGCCTTGAGAACAAGATACGTGCGACTCCTATCGGGATTTGTCAGCACATCGGGCGGTCTTGCTGGTCTTGTTTTACCATTGTTGAAATGTCTTGTAACCGGGATTTCGAGGCTGATCGGGTTTTTCCGGGAGAAGGAATATCCTTCGTTCATCGTGACAGCTTGTGATGGGCTAAGTTGGGACACCCCTGCAGGGTATAAACTTTCGAGAGCCGTGCCCACGGTTATGTGGCAGATGGGAATTTGTTAATATCCGGTTGTAGAGAACTTGACACTTGACTTAATTAAAATGAATCAACCGCGTGTATAGCCGTGATGGTCCCTTTCCGGCGGAGTCCAGGAAGTGAACATGGTTGTCGGTGTCAAAACCGGCGGATCTCGGGTAGGGGGTCCCGAACTGTGCGTCTAGGCCGGATGGTAACATGAGGCAAGGAACATAATGTTTTACCCAGGTTCGGGCCCTCTTGATGGAGGTAAAACCCTACGTCCTGCTTGATTAATATTGATGATATGGGTAGTACAAGAGTAGATCTACCACGAGATCAAGGAGGCTAAACCCTAGAAGCTAGCCTATGGTATGATTGTTGTATGATGAAGTTGTCCTACGGACTAAAACCCTCCGGTTTATATAGACACCGGAGAGGGTTAGGGTTACACAAAGTCAGTTACAATGGTAGGAGATCTTGAATATCCGCATCGCCAAGCTTGCCTTCCACGCCAAGGAAAGTCCCATCCGGACACGGACGAAGTCTTCAATCTTGTATCTTCATAGTCCAGGAGTCCGGTCGAAGGTATAGTCCGGCTACCCGAACACCCCCTAATCCAGGACTCCCTCAGTAGCCCCTGAACCAGGCTTCAATGACGACGAGTCCGGCGCGTAGATTGTCTTTGGCATTGCAAGGCGGGTTCTTCCTCCAAGTTCTTCATAAAAGTTGGTAAACACCAAGAGTAGTGTCCGGCTCTGCAAAATAAGTTTCCACGTATTGCCACAGAGAGAATAATATTAACATAAATCTAATCTGCTGACGTATTCCGCAGCGTGACATCACACTACGGCCAAGCCTTCATTCGAATCGTTTTCACTTTTCCACCTCAGCATGTTTTGCGAGGCGGTTTCCTTGGCACATCTTGTCAAAGCAGAGATTGTGTCCCCTTTATCTACGGGATTCTCATCAATACGGACGTGGGTAACCCAACCGCGCCATTTATCACGGCGCTTGGGAGGCAAGCGAGTTTTACTAGGCTGGTGGGGACGCATAGTCGCATCCACCCATATAAGGGGATAAGGATCCACCTTTTTACCTATGCCTTCTTCCTCCTTTGCCTATCCATCTTCTGCGCACCCGAGCTCCAGCGCCCAAGCCCGCACTTCCTACCTCAACCTTCTCCAACAATGTCCGGAGCGGGAGGCAAGTGGATGGTCTCCTCCATCACGGAGGGCCATGTCAAAAGGCTAAGGAAGGCTGGATACCTGTCCAAAGACATTGCGCACCGGCTTCCTGAGGAGGGGCAGCTTCTCCCCACCCCAAGGCCCCATGAGAGGGTAGTATTTCTTCCCCACTTCCTCCGCGGACTGGTTTTTCCTCCCCACCCATTTGTCCGCGGGCTCATGTTCTACTATGGCCTAGATTTCCATGATCTGGCCCCGAACTTCATCCTCAACATCTCGGTGTTTATCGTCGTGTGCGAGGCTTTCCTCTACATTCGTCCCCATTTCGGCCTCTGGCTCAGGACCTTCAACGTCAAGCCAAAGGTGGTGCGTGGCAACCAGGCGGAGTGCGGAGGTGCCATGGCGGGCAAAATAGCCAACGTCCTATGGCTCGAGGGCTCCTTTGTGGAGACCTTGAAGGGGTGGCAGTCAGGGTGGTTTTACATCACCGAGCCACGCGATCCGAAGTGGATCGCAGCCCCTGAATTCCGATCCGGACCCCTACACGGCTCACGTCCTGGAAAGAGACGGGCCTGTCATGGGGCGACGAAGAAGAGGTGACCGGACTGCAAAAATGCATCCAGTCCCTAGTGAACAAGCAGCTCAAGCTTGTCAACATAGTCCAGGTCATGCTCGTCCGCCGGTTCCTTTCGTGTCAAGAACGGGACTTCAATTTGTGGGAGTTCAACCCGGCGCAGCACCGAACTCTGAGCAGGCTCTTCGACACGACGTACGAAGATGTTTGGAGGGGGCCAACCAAAGGCGCCGAGGCTCCCACATCCGCCTCCGAAGACGGCGGATTCAGCTTGCAGCGTCCTGCTGGCGAGGTAAAATATTTTCATCTTTTACAGGATGTTAAGTTTTCTTCATAGTTTGACTCTATGCGGGATCTAAACTCCCTCACCTTTGACAGGATTGGCGGGCGAAGTCCGGACTGATTAACTGTCCGGCTCCCTTGCCCGAAGACCCAGCACCTGCTCTCCTAGTGAAGCTACTGGTTCCAGCACCTTATGTGGTGCCAGAGAAGAAGGCCAAGAAGAAGAAGACCACGGGGACTCAAAAGAGTTCCTAGCATACGGTGGTGTCGGACTCGTCGTCCGACGAGTCCGAGACGCACTCCTCCCGCAAAGACGAGGAGGAAGAAGAGACCTCTCCCCCTCCAGCGGGGGAGGAAAGAAGAGGAAGGCCGCCCCAGTAGGGGAGGCCGAAGGGTCCAAGAAGAGGAAAACCCCTCCGCCGGACTACGCCCCCGACACCGACGAGGATGAAGAGGAGTGGCCGGACAGGGCCAAGCGTCCGGCGAAATCGTAAGTGTTCGGATACCAGAGTAACTCATGATATTCCTTTTGTTGTGCAGCTTTCCCTAATGTCGAATATAATCATGCATCATGCCCAAGGACGGGCTCGACGAGTCGTCGAGCGGCTCCCTCGATTCATCGGATGTGAATTCAGTTCCGCCCGCTGCCTCCCCCTGTGCTGCGGATGACGCCGAAGTGGCGTCGCGACAAGCTCCGGGGCAAGAGGAGGTGGTCCAGGAGGAACCGCGAGGCGACCTCCCGGACTCCAGGAGTAAAGGGGACTAGACCCCCCAGGGCTCCAAGTCCGGCTTTAAGCCGGACACCGCGCCGGAATCATCAACGGTTCCGGACCGCGGTAGGCGAACTCCTGCCAAGAGGAGCAAGCCTATTGAGCCGGCGTCCTCCATCGAACCGGAGGCACCGGACAATCTGCTGGAGGTTCTTAAGGGCGCCTCCATCGACGAGGAGCACCGTACCATCATGAGTACGGTGGTCCAGAAGGTCCGGTCCGCCAAAAGCAGACTGACTGAAGCTTGTGCTAGCCTTCTAACAGGCTTCGAGGTAAGTAAAAAATATGTAAAAATATTACCGCATAGACAGTAGCCCCTGATGCTCTGTTTGGCGTTCGGAAAGAAAAGCCGAATAGAGGATCTATTAAATATCGCAGGAGTCTAACTAAAAAGGAGGCAATATACGTATGCAGGCTTCGCTGCTGGTCACCGCCGCACTGACTGCGGAGGTGGGTGCCCTGAAGTAGGGCCTCGAGCGGACCGAGCAAGAGCTCGGCCTTGCCAAACGGCAGCTCGAGGAGAAATAAGGTAAGAGATACCTTATAGAAAAAATGCCTATAAGAAGACGCAATTGCAAAACATGATAGGAGTACACTGCTTATTGTAGGGGCCACAAATGAGGTGACAACCCTCAAGCAGGCGTTGTCTAAGGCCGAGAAGAAAGCGGCCACGGAGCGCACCGAGCGGGAGAAATTTGAGGCGCAGGTCGGCGAGGTGCAGCAAGAGCTTCAGGCTCTCATGGAAAAACATGAGAGTTTGGAGCTCGACTCGAAGACGCGAGCGTCCGAGCTTGCTGCGGCCCTTAAAACTACCAAATCTGCCAAGGCCGAAGCCCAGAAGGCCCTCCAGGAATTGGACGTGGTGAAAAAGATAGCGGCGGGTAAGGCATTCTCTATGCAAAGCAGACATATAAAAGTAAACTACTTGTTACTTACCCGAATCCGGAGCTCTCCAGGGGCATTCGCAGATCTTCCCCGCAGTGTATCCGATGTCGCCGCATTCTACCGAGCCGAGGAAGGTAGCTTGACGGAGAAGGTGTTCTGGTCTCAGTACGCTGAGGCCTGACACCCTGTGCCCTTGAGAGATCAGCTGAAGCAGCTGGTCGAGCTCCACAAGGCGGCCGAACAGGCCTTGAAGGGCTTCATAGTTCGGCTGTGGCCTGGAGAGGCCCTGCCTAGGAGCTACTTCGGACTGGTGCGGCGGCTGGTGGAGGCTTGTCCCAGGCTCGAGGTCATCAAGCGCTCCGTCTGCATCGAAGGTGCCCGTAGGGCCCTTGCCCGTGCAAAGGTGCACTGGGGTAAGCTGGACGGTGAGAAGCTTGTGAGGGACGGGCCGCCGCTGGGGAAGGAGCATCGCAAGCCCGAGAACTATTACAAGGATGTTCTGGCTGGTGCCCGCCTTATGGCGGATGAATGTACCAATGATGTAATTTTTGAATGAACTCGCTCGTGTTATCCTGTGCACTGAAAACTTGTTCATATGCGCTAAGCAATGCTTGTTGAATTTAAAATATTACTTTCTGTGCGGCCGTTTATCAAAAAATTGAGAGATGGCCAGTCGTCGGCTTCTGCCCCCATGCCACTAGTGCTGGGGTGTTCGGGATAAACCTGATCGCTCTTTTTCCCATGATTGGGTCCGTCGAGGGAGGCGATCAGCACAACGAACAAGGCAATCGGACTATAATGCTTGAACACTCTCACTTATCCATAGAACTCTATAATTTTAAATTTCGGCGAAGCCCCTAGTATTCGGAAGACTGAGTTCGGGGCGCTATCCATGCCTTGGCCGGACAAAGCCGGTTCCTCGCTTGAAGCGGCATAAGTCTTTAAGGACTCGAAAAACCTCTCGAACAGCGACTGGTCTCTCGCTTCATCATGACAGTCGGTTTTAGCTTTCTCTACTGAGGTGCTCAGCCCAGCTCAACTGGGGCACAATCGCAGTAGTTCTCCTAGTGCTACCTTAGCCGATATAGCGGAACGTAAGGCACCAAAACATAGGAGCCGGGCAAACCCAACCATTGACCCAAATCATGATTCGGAGCCGATGCATATAGTGCTATAAGTTCGGGGTGCCGCACTTGTGAAAGTGTACGGGCTTCTCACGCCATATAGATGGGTACTGAAGCCCCTGGCGTATTTTGCCATACCATAGTGTACGGATGCGACATGTTATTAATAAACATATATATAAAAAGAGGATAATGCAAAAAAATAGACAAAAAGCCATGCATTGTTTATAGAAAGGCTGCTATGAAAGCGGAACGATACAAATAGTGCGATAAGCAAAAGAAATTGGACTATTTAACATGTCCCGGCCAGGGGCAGGCCGCGGAATTGTATTAAAAAACAGGTATACTGCTCGCAATAGAGACCACCTGAGAGTTACATAATGCGGCGTGACTTGTCTGCTTTCCTGGATCTTGCATCGTTTGTGCGGTAGTTGAATTGCCGAACGGGTCGTCCGAAGTATGGAGTCCTGAGAGTAAGAGAAAAAAAGGAATCCGGCAGCCCCTGGTGCGGTTTATGCCGTTTTTCGGGCGTTCCGTGATAGTGCCCCTTCCCCTGTGCCCATGGTATTTCAAGAGCGTAGTTATGTACGCGAAGCGCTGGTTTTGCTATATCGCGAGGGATAGGGTTGGGGCCGCGTTGCTACGCTAGCTCAGAACATGCCAGGCGGTCTTGTTGTAGGGTACTCCGGGCGCGCTTGACAGTGTCCGGCTTTTTGAAGGCCGAACTGGAGAACTGCCTAGAGAGGCTGCTTTATACTTCTGCTGCGAGCGCTGCCGTGTGCTCCTTTGTTCGGAGGGAGCGTTCAGTGTTCCCACTGACCGTGATTACTCCTCTAGGGCCTGGCATCTTGAGCTTGAGGTATTCATAGTGCGGTACCGCGTTGAATTTTGCGAATGCGGTTCGCCCGAGCAGTGCGTGATAGCCACTACGGAACAGGACTATGTCGAAGATTAACTCCTCGCTTCGGAAGTTATTCAGAGATCCGAAAACCACTTCCAGTGTGACTGAGCCTGTACAGTTGGCTTCTACACCTGGTATGGCGCCTTTAAAGGTCGTTTTGGTGGGCTTGATCCTCGAGGGATCTATGCCCATTTTTCGCACTGTATCCTGGTAAAGCAGGTTCAGGCTGCTGCCGCCGTCCATGAGGACTCTTGTGAGATGATATCCGTCAATGATTGGGTCTAGAACCAGTGCGGCGAAGCCGCCGTGATGGATGCCAGTGGGGTGGTCCCTTCGATCAAAGGTGATCGGGCAGGAGGACCATGGGTTGAACTTTGGGGCGACTGGCTCCATCGCATATACATCCCATAACGCACGCTTCCGCTACCTCTTGGGGATGTGGGTTGCGTATATCATGTTCACCGTCCGCACTTGCGGGGGAAATCCCTTCTGTCCACTGTTGTTCGGCGGCCTGGGCTCCTCCTCGTCGTTGCTATGCAGCCCCTTGTCTTTGTTTTCGGCTCTTAACTTGCCTGCTTGCTTGACCACCCAACAATCCCTGTTGGTGTGATTGGCTGGCTTTTCGCGGGTGCCATGTATCTGGCACAAGCAGTCGAGTATTCGGTCCAAACTAGACGGGCCTTGAGTATTTCTTTTGAATGGCTTTTTCCATTGACCGGATTTGTAGCCTCGGAATCCGGCATTAACTGCCGTATCCTCGTTGCTGTCGCTGTTAACGCGACACTTTTGTTTGTTCCGACGTGACCTGTCACTTTTGTCCTTGGTATTCGAATTACCAGGGTTCTTGGTTAAGTTGTTGCTGCGAGCTAGCCAACTGTCTTCTCCCGTGCAAAAGTGGGTCATGAGTGTCGTGAGGGCTGCCATAGATTTCGGCTTTTCCTGTCCTAGGTGCCGGGCAAGCCACTCATCACGGATATTATGCTTGAAGGCCGCTAAGGCCTCTGCGTCCGGACAGTCGACTATCTGGTTTTTCTTTGTTAGGAACCGTGTCCAGAATTGCCTGGCCGATTCCTCTGGCTGCTGAATTATGTGGCTTAGGTCATCGGCGTCCGGTGGTCGCACATAAGTGCCCTGGAAGTTGTCAAGGAATGCGGCTTCCAGGTCCTCCCAAGAACCGATTGAGTCTGCTGGCAAGCTGTTGAGCCAATGCCGGGCCGGTCCCTTAAGTTTGAGTGGGAGGTATTTGATGGCGTGTAGATCATCATCGCAGGCCATGTGGATATGAAGGAGATAATCCTCGATCCAAACTGCAGGATCTATTGTGCCATCGTACGATTCGATGTTTACAGGTTTGAAGCCCTTAGGGATTTTATGATCCATTACTTCATCTGTGAAGTATAGTGGGTGTGCGGCGCCTCTGTATTGGGCTATATCACGACGCAACTCGAAGGAGCTTTGTCTATTGAGTTCGGCCCGGCCGAATTTATTGCATCCGGAGTGACGATCACCGTCACGTGCCGTGGGGCGCCTGCGCGATCCGTAGATCGATCTTGTTTGCCTTGCCTTGTCCTCCAGTATGTCATGCAGGTCGGGCGCATTTTCCCGTGCCTTAGTATGCTTGACGCGGCGTCAGGGCATGGCTTGAGTGGAGGGCCAAGAGGCCTCTCTGTCGCGGCCACGAGGTGGCCGGTCGGCCATGTCATGCGCTGGTGATGTAGGTGCTTCCTCCTCTAGTCAGGGTAGCAGCCTGCGCTTTGGGTAACTCTTGGAGGGGCGTTCGAGTTCATACTCTTTGGCCGCAAGGACTTCAGTCCATCTGTCAGCTAGCAAATCCTAATCAGCTCTAAGCTGCTGCTGCTTTTTCTTGAGGATGCTTGCCGTGGCCATAAGCCTGCGTTTAAAACGCTCTTGTTCGGCGGGATCCTCTGGCACGACGAGCTCGTCGTCGTCGAGGCTTGCCTCGTCTTCGGAGGGAGGTGTATAATTATCGTCCTCAACCTCTTGGTCCGCCGCCCTCTCGTGAGGGCTGGCTTCTCTGTCCTCCTGTGCTAAATCTTGCTGGAGGGGGTGTTCTTCGGCGCTATCCGGAGTAGTATTATCTCCCGTGCCGGAATCACCATTTTTGCTTTGGCGGGATTTAGAGCGGCGCCGCTGACGCCGGCGCTTGGGCTGTTTCTTAGAGGTATCGTCCCCCGCTGTTTCATCGCCATCTCCATCCTTTGGAGTGTCCACCATATATATGTCATATGACGAGGTGGCCTTCCAGCGCCCTACAGGTGCTGGTTCTTGTTCGTCTCCTGCATCGTCGTCCATGCCGTCGATGTCTTCGGAGTCGAACTCAAGCATGTCGGTTAAGTCGTCGACAGTGGCTACGAAGTGGGTGGTGGGTGGGTTTTGAATTTCTTCATCGTCCGTATCCCAACCTTGCTGACCGTAGTCCGGCCAGGGCTCTCCTGATAAAGAGAGAGACTTTAGGGAATTCAGGATGTCGCCGAAGGGCGAGTGCTGAAAGATGTCCGTGGCAATGAACTCCATTATCGACGCCCTATCGGATTCGATCGGCAGGGGCGCGGGGGACTCGGAGTTCGGAGAGGAATCCGGCTCCTCGGAGTCACGGGCCATGCGGGGTGCGGGGCTGGAATTCGGCTCGATCGCCTCTGAGATCGCAGCCCCTGAGGCAGCGTCCAACCGCTGATCCTCGATCGGCGCAGTAGGCTCCGAATCAATGGTCGGAACCGGTGCGTGTGCGGCCTCCAAAGCGCTGTTCGGCGGCAGAGCTATATCATGCCCATCGAAACAGTGCGGCGCGCTTGGCTGTGGCTCGAATCCGTCGAAGATCAAGTCCCCGCGGATGTCAGCCGTGTAGTTTAGGCTTCCAAACCTGACCTGATGGCCAGGGGCGTAGCTTTCGATCTGCTCAAGGTGGCCAAGCGAATTGGCCCACAGTGCGAAGCCGCCGAAGATGAAGATCTATCCGGGGAGAAAAGTCTCACCCTGGACTGCATCATTGTTGATGATCAAAGGAGCCATCGGGCCTAAAGGCGACGACACAGAGGAACTCTCAATGAAAGCACCAATGTCGGTGTCAAAGCCGGCGGATCTCGGGTAGGGGGTCCCGAACTATGTGTCTAGGTCGGATGGTAACAGGAGGCAAGGAACACGATGTTTTACCCAGGTTCGGGCCCTCTTGATGGAGGTAAAACCCTACGTCCTGCTTGATTAATATTGATGATATGGGTAGTACAAGAGTAGATCTACCACGAGATCAAGGAGGCTAAACCCTAGAAGCTAGCCTATGGTATGATTGTTGTATGATGAAGTTGTCCTACGGACTAAAACCCTCGGGTTTATATAGACACCGGAGAGGGTTAGGGTTACACAAAGTTGGTTACAATGGTAGGAGATCTTGAATATCCGCATCGCCAAGCTTGCCTTCCACGCCAAGGAAAGTCCCATCCGGACACGGGACGAAGTCTTCAATCTTGTATCTTCATAGTCCAGGAGTCCGGCCGAAGGTATAGTTCGGCTACCCGAACACCCCCTAATCCAGGACTCCCTCAATGGTCTTGGGTTATGTTTGAATGTAAGTAGTTTCAGGATCACTTCTTGATCACTTCTAGCTCCACATCTGTTGCGTAGCTTCTCATCTTACTCTTATTTGCGTATGTTAGTGATACGTCTCCAACGTATCTATAATTTTTGATTGTTACATGCTATTATATTATCCATATAGGATGTTTTATATGCATTTATATGCTATTTTATATGATTTTTGGGACTAACCTATTAACCTAGAGCCCAGTGCCAGTTTCTGTTTTTCCTTTTTTTGAGTTTTACAGAAAAGGAAAACCAAACAGAGTCCAATTGACTTGAAATTTCACGGAGATTATTTTTGGACCAGAAGAAGCCCACGGAGTATCGGAGATGGGCCAGAAGAATTCCGAGGTACCCACGAGGGTGGGGGCGCCCCCTACCTCGTGGCCGCCTCAGGGACCCCCTGACTTGTTCCCGACTCCAACACCTCTTATATATACCCAAACTTTCAGAAAGAAACCTCCGCCACCGCAAGCCTCTGTAGCCACCGAAAACCAATCTAGACCCGTTCTGACACCCTGCCGGAGGGGGGGAATCCCTCTCCGGTGGCCATCTTCATCATCCCAGCACTCTCCATGATGAGGAGGGAGTAGTTCACCCTCGGGGCTGAGGGTATGTACCAGTAGCTATGTGTTTGATCTCTCTCTCTCTCTCTCTCGTGTTCTTGATTTGGCACGATCTTGATGTATCGCGAGCTCTGCTATTATAGTTGGATCTTATGATGTTTCTCCCCCTCTACTCTCTTGTAATGGATTGAGTTTTCCCTTTGAAGTTATCTTATCGGATTGAGTCTTTAAGGATTTGAGAACACTTGATGTATGTCTTGCATGTGCTTATCTGTGGTGACAATGTTATATTCACGTGATCCACTTGATGTATGTTTTGGTGATCAACTTGCGGGTTCAGTGACCTTGTGAACTTATGCATAGGGGTTGGCACACGTTTTCGTCTTGACTCTCCGGTAGAAACTTTGGGGCACTCTTTGAAGTTCTTTGTGTTGGTTGAATAGATGAATCTGAAATTGTGTGATGCATATCGTATAATCATACCCATGGATACTTGAGGTGACATTAGGGTTTTGGTTGATTTGTGTCTTAAGGTGTTATTCTAGTACGAACTCTAGGATAGATTGAACGGAAAGAATAGCTTCGTGTTATTTTACTACGGACTCTTGAATAGATCGATCAGAAAGGATAACTTTGAGGTGGTTTCGTACCATACAATAATCTTCGTTTGTTCTCCGCTATTAGTGACTTTGGAGTGACTCTTTTTTGTATGTTGAGGGATAGTTATATGATCCAATTATGTTATTGTTGTTGAGAGAACTTGCACTAGTGAAAGTATGAACCCTAGGCCTTGTTTCCTAGCATTGCCGTACCGTTTACGCTCTCTTTTACCACTTCATACCTTGCTGTTTTTATATTTCCAGATTACAAAAACCTATATCTACCATCCATATTGCACTTGTATCACCATCTCCTCGCCGAACTAGTGCACCTATACAATTTACTATTGTATTGGGTGTGTTGGGGACACAAGAGACTCTTTGTTATTTGGTTGCAGGGTTGTTTGAGAGAGACCATCTTCATCCTACGCCTCCCACGGATTGATAAACCTTAGGTCATCCACTTCAGGGAAATTTACTACTATCCTACAAACCTCTGCACTTGGAGGCCCAACAACGTCTACAAGAAGAAGGTTGTGTAGTAGACATCAAGCTCTTTTCTGGCGCCGTTGCCGAGGAAGTTAGTGCTTGAAGGTATATCTTTAGATCTTGCAATCGAATCTTTTTGTTTCCTGTTTTACCACTAGTTTAGTCTATAAAAGAAAACTACAAAAAAATGGAATTGAGGGTACCTCATATGCTTCATCTTTTTAATGTCTTTCATGAAAATAAGGATTCCGATAAGTGTGCCAAAGTGTTAGAAGAAGAATGCATTAGAATGTTTGGCACTAAATCTTTGGATGATGAGCATGATTGCAATGTTTTTAGTATGAATTCTTTGAATATCCATGATGCTAATGATATGCAAAGCCACAAGCTTGGGGATGCTATGTTTGATGAAGATGATATTTTTTGTCCCCCAAGTTTTGATGAGCAAATTTATTTTGATGATAGCATGCCTCCTATTTATGATGATTATTGATGACCCACAAGTATAGGGGATCTATCATAGTCCTTTCGATAGGTAAGAGTGCCGAACCCAACGAGGAGCAGAAGGAAATGATAAGCGGTTTCCAGCAAGGTATTCTCTGCAAGTACTGAAATAAATGGTAACAGATAGTTTTGTGATAAGATAATTTGTAACGAGCAACAAGTAACAAAAGTAAATAAAGTGCAGCAAGGTGGCCCAATCCTTTTTGTAGTAAAGGACAAGCCTGGACAAACTCTTATATGATGTAAAGCTCTCCCGAGGACACATGGGAATATCGTCAAGCTAGTTTTCATCACGCTCATATGATTCACGTTCGATACTTTGATAATTTGGTATGTGGGTGGACCAGTGCTTGGCTACTGCCCTTACTTGGACAAGCATCCCACTTATGATTAACCTCTATTGCAAGCATCCGCAACTGCAACAAAAGTTAAGGTAAACCTAACCATAGCATGAAACATATGGATCCAAATCAGCCCCTTACGAAGCAATGCATAAACTAGGGTTTAAGCTTCTGTCACTCTAGCAACCCATCATCTACTTATTACTTCCCAATGCCTTCCTCTAGGCCCAAACAATGGTGAAGTGTCATGTAGTCGATGTTCACATAACACCACTAGAGGAGAGACAACATACATCTCATCAAAATATCGAACGAATACCAAATTCACATGACTACTAATAGCAAGACTTCTCCCATGTCCTCAGGAACAAAAGTAGCTACTCACAAAGCATAAAAATGTTCATAATCAGAGGGGTATTAATATGCATATAGGATCTGAACATAAGATCTTCCACCAAATAAACCAACTAGCATCAACTACAAGGAGTAATTAACACTACTAGCAACCTGCTAGCACCAATCCCGGACTTGGAGACAAGAATTGGATACAAGAGATGAACTAGGGTTTTGAGAGGAGATGGTGCTGATGAAGATGTTGATGGAGATTGCCCTCTCCCGATGAGAGGAGCATTGGTGATGACGATGGCGATGATTTCCCCCTCCGGGAGGGAAGTTTCCCCGACAGAACAGCTCCGCCAGAGCCCTAGATTGGTTCCGCCAAGGTTCCGCCTCATGGTGGCGGAGTTTCGTCCGAGAAGATGGCTTATGATTTTTTCCCATCGAAAGACTCCATATAGCAGAAGATGGTCACCGGAGGGCCACCAGGGGGCCCACGAGGTAGGGGGATGCGCCCAGGGGGTAGGGCGCGCCCCCACCCTCATGGGCAGGGTGTGGTCCCCCTGGTGAAGTTCTTGTTGTCAATGTTTTTTATATTTGGAAAACATCTTCCGTGAAGTTTCAGGACTTTTGGAGCTGTGCAGAATAGGTCTCTAATATTTGCTCCTTTTCCAGCCCAGAATCCTAGCTGCCGGCATTCTCCCTCTTTATGTAAACCTTGTAAAATAAGAGAGAATATGCATACGTATTGTGACATAATGTGTAATAACAGCCCATAATGCAATAAATATTGATATAAAAGCACGATGCAAAAAATGGAGGTATCAACTCCCCAAGCTTAGACCTCGCTTGTCCTCAAGAAAAGCCGAAATCGAAAAATATGTCCACATGTTTAGAGATAGAGGTGTCGATAAAAATAAAATATGGACATGAGGGCATCATGATCATTCTTAGAACAACAACTCATATAATTCTTTGTCATATAATCTCTAATGCTAGAGTAATAATTCAATCACAATATCAAGTATGAATCGTAAACTTCATTGAAAACTAACAAACTACAATCTCAGTCATTGAAGCAATTGCAATTTATCATAACATAGGAAAGAGTCAATGTATAAGAGCTTTTCAGCAAGTCCACATACTCAACTATCATATAATCTTTCACAATTGCTGACACTCACGCAATACTTATGGGTATGAAGTTTTAATCGGACACAGAGAAAAATAGGGGCTTATAGTTTTGCCTCCCAACGTTTTACCTCAAGGGTAATGTCAACAGTAATAGTTCATGAAAACTCACATCCAATTAGCCATATATACCAGGATCTTTCCAACATATTGTGCTTGCCAAAGGATAAAGTGTAAAAAGGAAGGGTGAAAATCACCATGACTCTTATGCAATGTAGGGGATAAAAGTAAAAGATAGGCCCTTCGCAAAGGGAAGTAGAGGTTGTCATGCACCTTTATTGTTGGATGCACAAAATCTTAATGCGGAAGAACGCCACTTTATATTGCCACTTGTGATATGGACCTTTATTATGCAGTCTGTCGCTTTTATTACTTCCATATCACACGATCGTATAAAGCTTATTTCCTCCACACCAATCAATCATACATATTTAGAGAGCAATTTTTATTGCTTGCACCGATGACAACTTACTTGATGGATCTTACTCAATCCATAGGTAGATATGGTGGACTCTTATGGCAAGATTGGTTTGAGGGTATTTGGAAGCACAAGTAGTATCTCTACTTGGTGCAATGAATTTGGCTAGCATGAGGGGGAAAGGCAAGCTCATCATGTTGGAAGATCCAAGACAATATAATTCATCTCAGATGTAAGAAAACATAACCCATTACGTTGTCTTTCTTGTCCAATGTCAACTCTTTAGCATGCCATATTTTAATGAGTGCTCACAATCATAAAAGATGTCCAAGATAGTATATTTATATGTGAAGACCTCTCTTTCTTTATTACTTCCTATTAATTGCAACGATGACCAAAACTGTGTTTGTCAACCCTCAACAACTTTTATTCATCACACTCCTTCTATGTGAGCTCATTACTCTCCATAAGACTCACATGATCTCTTTGTTTCTTTTTATTTATTTCTCTTTTCTGTTATTCACTTAGGATCATGGCAAAATAATCAAGCCCTTGACTCAAAACTAATCTTTATTATATAGCTCACGGACTCGATTACATAGAAGGATAATAAAGCAAAACTCACGACTAGATCATACTAAGAACTTTTATTCTACTAGATCAAGATATTACCAAAAGGATCGAACTAAGAAAAACGGTAAAGATAAAGTGATGGTGATACGATACCGGGGCACTCCCCCAAGCTTGGCAGTTGCCAAGTGGAGTGCCCATAACATATACTCAATTCTTCTTTGTTGGTGGAGACATCATGATAATCTAGATCTGTCAGAAAAACAGCTCGAAACAAAGACAGGAGATTTTTGCGTGATACGGGAGTCAAAACCCCCGGGAGATTATATAATGAATTTTTACCGACCAAAATACGTGTCGTGTACGAAAACGGAGTCCGGAGAGCACACGGGGTGCCCACGAGGTAGGGGGGCACGCCCAGTAGGGTAGGGCGCGCCCTCCACCCTCGTGGAGGCCTCGTGTCCTTCCCGGACTGCTTCTTATTTTTCTATTTTTCTAAATATTCCAAAACGGAGAAATATTGTCTTAAAAACTGTTTTGGAGTCGGTTTACTTACCGTACCACATACCTATTCCTTTTCGGAGTCTGAAACGTTCCAGAAAGTGTCCCTCATGTATTCCTCCGGGGTTACGGTTTCAATAACACTGGTTTCAACATTTATGGGATTACCTGAGATATAGTGTTTGATTCTTTGACCGTTCACCACCTTCGGATTTGTGCCTTCGAAGTTGTTGATTTTTATGGCACCGGAACGGTAGACCTCCTCGATAACGTAAGGACCTTCCCATTTAGAGAGAAGTTTTCCTGCAAAAAATCTTAAATGAGAGTTGTATAGCAATACATAATCACCTACATTAAACTCACACTTTTGTATCCTTTTGTCATGCCATCTTTTAACTTTTTCTTTAAACAAGTTGGCATTTGCGTAGGCTTGGGTTCTCCATTCATCAAGTGAGCTAATATCAAATAACCTCTTCTCACCGGCAAGTTTAAAATCATAATTAAGTTCTTTAATAGCCCAATAAGCCTTGTGTTCTAGTTCGAGAGGTAAGTGATATGCTTTTCCATAGACCATTTTATACGGAGACATACCCATAGGATTTTTATATGCAGTTCTATAGGCCCATAATGCATCATCAAGTTTCTTGGACCAATTCTTTCTAGACCTATTAACAGTCTTTTGCAAAATTAATTTGAGTTCTCTATTACTCAATTCTACTTGACCACTAGACTGAGGGTGATAATGAGATGCAATTCTATGATTAACATCATATTTAGCAAGCATTTTACGGAAAGCACCATGGATAAAATGTGAACCATCATCAGTCATTAAATATCTAGGGACTCCAAATCTTGGAAAAATAACTTCTTTAAGCATTTTAATAGAAGTGTTATGATCAGCACTACTAGTTGGAATAGCTTCTACCCACTTAGTAACGTAATCAACAACAACTAAAACATGTGTATATCCATTAGAGGAAGGAAAGGGTCCCATATAGTCAAAGCCCCAAACATCAAATGGTTAAATAACAAGTGAATAATTCATAGGCATTTCTTGACGTCTACTAATATTACCAATTCTTTGACATTCATCACAAGATAAGACAAACTTATGGGCATCCTTGAAGAGAGTAGGCCAATAAAAACCAGATTGCAGTACCTTATGTGCAGTTCTATCTCTAGCATGGTGTCCTCCATAAGCTTCGGAGTGACACTTGCGTAGGATCTGTTCCTGTTCATGCTCAGGTACACAACGTCTAATAACACCATCTACTCCTTCTTTATAAAGGTGTGGGTCATCCCAAAAGTAATGCCTCAAATCATAGAAGAACTTTTTCTTTTGCTGGTATGTGAAACTAGGTGGTATAAACTTAGTAACAATGTAATTAGCATAATCAGCATACCATGGAGCAGTATGAGAAGTATTTATGACACTTAATTGCTCATCAGGAAAGCTATCATCAATAGGTAGTGGGTCATCAAGCACATTTTCTAACCTAGACAAGTTGTCTGCAACGGGGTTCTCAGCTCCTTTTCTATCAACAATATGCAAATCAAATTCTTGTAGCAAGAGAACCCATCTAATAAGTCTAGGTTTAGCATCAGCATGATCAGTGTGAATAGTTACTTTAGAATCAACAATATAAGGTCTAAACTTATCACAAGCAAATACAACTGCTAAGAATTCTTTTTCAATAGTAGCATAATTTCTTTGAGCATTGTCTCGAGTTTTACTAGCATATTGAATAACATTTAGTTTCTTATCAACTCTTTGTCCTAGAACAGCACCTACAGCATAATCACTAGCATCACACATAATTTCAAAGGGTAAATTCCAATCAGGTGGCTGAACAATAGGTGCAGAGATCAATGCTTTCTTAAGTATTTCAAATGCTTCTACACAATCATCATCAAAGACAAATGGTATATCTTTTTGTAATAAATTAGTCAGAGGCCGAGAAATTTTTGAGAAGTCCTTAATGAACCTCCTATAAAAACCGGCATGACCAAGGAAACTTCTTATACCTTTAATGTCCTTGGGACATGGCATCTTTTCAATAGCATCAACCTTGGCTTTATCAACTTCAATACCTCTTTCAGAAACTTTATGACCCAAGACAATACCTTCATTCACCATAAAGTGGCACTTTTCCCAATTCAAGACAAGATTAGTTTCTTCACATGTCTGCAAAACTCGATCAAGGTTGCTCAAGCAATCATCAAAAGAAGATCCATAGACGGAAAATTCATCCATGAAAACCTCACAAATCTTTTCACAAAAGTCAGAGAATATAGCCATCATGCATCTTTTAAAGGTAGCAGGTGCATTTCATAAACCAAAAGGCATACGTCTATAAGCAAAATTACCAAAAGGGCATGTAAAAGTAGTCTTTGATTGATCTTTGGCTGACACAGGTATTTGAGAGAAACCAGAATAACCATCTAGAAAGCAAAAATGTGTATGTTTGGACAATCTTTCTAGCATTTGATCAATAAAAGGTAAGGGGTAATGATCCTTTTTAGTAGCCTTATTTAATTTGCGGAAATCAATTACCATCCTATAACCCGTAATAATTCTTTGAGGAATCAATTCATCTTTATCATTAGGAACAACAGTAATACCTCCCTTCTTAGGGACACAATGGACAAGGCTTACCCACTGACTATCAGCAACGGGATAAATTATACCTGCCTCAATGATCTTTAGTATCTCCTTTCTTACTACTTCTTTCATTTTAGGATTCAGCCGGCGTTGATGATCATGAACTGGTTTAGCATCTTCTTCCAAATTAATTTTATGTTGACATAGAGTGGGACTAATGCCCTTAAGATCATCAAGAGTATACCCAATAGCAGCACAATGCTTCTTCAGAGTTTTCAATAATCTCTCTTCTTCATGTTCTAAAAGGTTAGCACTAATAATAACATGATATATCTTTTTCCCATCAAGATAAGCATATTTAAGAGTATCAGGTAACGGTTTAAGCTCAAACATGGGATCACCCTTGGGTGGAGGAGGATCCCCTAGGATTTCAACAGGTAAATTGTTTTTCAGAATAGGTTCCTGTTTAAAGAGTACTTCATCTAATTCCCTTCTTTCATTCATAAACATATCATTTTCATGGTCCAGCAAGTATTGTTCTAAAGGATCACTAGGAGGTACGGCAATAGAAGCAAGACCAATAATTTCATCCTTACTAGGTAATTCCCCTTCACGGTGTTGTCTACTAAATTTAGAAAAATTAAATTCATGAGTCATATCATCTAAACCGATAGTAACAACATCTCTTTTGCAATCTATGGTAGCATTAACAGTATTTAAGAAGGGTCTACCAAATATAATGGGACAAAAACTATCTTGTGGGGAACCAAGAACAAGAAAATCAACAGGATATTTATTTTTCCCACACAAGACTTCAACATCTCTAAAAATTCCCATCGGTGAAATAGTATCTCTATTGGCAAGTTTAATTGTGACATCAATATCTTCCATCTCAGCAGGTGCAATATCATGCATAACTTCTTGGTATAAGGAATAAGGTATTGCACTAGCACTAGCACCCATATCACATAAGCCATGATAACAATGATCTCCTATTTTAACAGAAATAACAGGTATGCCTACCACAGGTCTAGGTTTATCTTTATCACGGTGTTTAGCAATTCTAGTAGTTTCATCACAGAAATAAATAACATGCCCATCTATATTATCAGACAAGAGATCTTTAACAATAGCAATATTAGGTTCAACTTTAACTTGCTCAGGAGGTGTATATGTTTTAATATTTCTTTTACGAACCACAGTTGAAGCTTTAGCATGATCCTTTATCCTAACAGGGAAAGATGGTTTCTCAACATAAGAAGTAGGAACAATAGGATCATTATAAGTGATAGTCTTTTCTTCAACTTTAATAGGTGCAGCTACTTTTACTTCTATGGGAGGATGATATTTAAACCACTTCTCCTTGGGGAGATCAACATAGGCAGCAAAAGATTCACAGAAAGAAGCTACTATCTCAGAGTTAACTCCATATTTAGTGCTAAATTTACAAAAAATATCGGTATCCATAAAAGATTTAACACAATCAAAACTAGGTGTCATACCTGACTCCTTACCATTGTCGAGGTCCCAATCTTCAGAGTTGCATTTAATTCTTTCCAATAAATCCCATTTGAATTCAATAGTCTTCATCACAAAAGAGCCAGCACAAGAAGTATCAAGCATGGTGCGATTATTACCAGAAAGCCGAGCATAAATTTTTGGAATAATCATTTCTCTTGAGAGCTCGTGATTGGGGCATGAATATAACATTGATTTAAGCCTACCCCAAGCTTGAGCGATGCTTTCTCCTTCGCGAGGCCAAAAATTATATATATAATTGCGATCACGATGAACAAGATGCATAGGATAAAACTTCTGATGAAATTCCAATTTCAATCATTTGTAATTCCAAGACCTCATATCATCACATAGCCTATACCATGTCGATGCATCTCCCCTCAAAGATAAAGGGAAGACCTTCTTCTTAACAACATCTCCGGGTACACATGCAAGCTTAAATAATCCACAAACTTCATCCACATATATCAGATGTTCATCAGGATGTTTTGTTCCATCTCCTAAAAAAGGATTAGCTAGCAGTTTTTCTATCGTACCCGAAGGAACTTCAAAGCAAGCATTTTCAATTTAATTTTCAGTAGGTTCAGTAGGTTGAGGAGCAACTCTTTGCTCTACTGGTCGGGGTGAAGATACCCCGAACAAGCCCCTCAGAGGATTACTTTCCATGGTAAGAAGTGACAGTAAATTTCAGCACACTATATAAAATTTTCCTTACCAAATTCCACCTAACAAAGGCGCTTCACTCCCCGGCAACGACGCCAGAGTCTTGATGACCCACAAGTATAGGGGATATATCATAGTCCTTTCAATAAGTAAGAGTGTCGAACCCAACGAGGAGCAGAAGGAAATGATAAGCGGTTTCCAGCAAGGTATTCTCTGCAAGTACTGAAATAAATGGTAACAGATAGTTTTATGATAAGATAATTTGTAACGAGCAACAAGTAACAAAAGTAAATAAAGTGCAGCAAGGTGGCCCAATCCTTTTTGTAGCAAAGGACAAGCCTGGACAAGCTCTTATATGATATAAAGCGCTCCCGAGGACACATGGGAATATCGTCAAGCTAGTTTTCATCACGCTCATATGATTCACATTCGGTACTTTGATAATTTGGTATGTGGGTGGACCGGTGCTTGGGTGCTGCCCTTACTTGGACAAGCATCCCACTTATGATTAACCTCTATTGCAAGCATCCGCAACTACAACAAAAGTATTAAGGTAAACCTAACCATAGCATGAAACATATGGATCCAAATCAGCCCCTTACGAAGCAACGCATAAACTAGGGTTTAAGCTTCTGTCACTCTAGCAACCCATCATCTACTTATTACTTCCCAATGCCTTCCTCTAGGCCCAAACAATGGTGAAGTGTCATGTAGTCGACATTCACATAACACCACTAGAGGAGAGACAACATACATCTCATCAAAATATCGAACGAATACCAAATTCACATGACTACTAATAGCAAGACTTCTCCCATGTCCTCAGGAACAAAAGTAACTACTCACAAAGCATAAACATGTTCATAATCAGAGGGGTATTAATATGCATATAGGATCTGAACATATGATCTTCCACCAAATAAACCAACTAGCATCAACTACAAGGAGTAATTAACACTACTAGCAACCTACTAGCACCAATCTCGGACTTGTAGACAATAATTGGATACAAGAGATGAACTAGGGTTTTGAGAGGAGATGGTGCTGATGAAGATGTTGATGGAGATTGCCCTCTCCCGATGAGAGGAGCGTTGGTGATGACGATGGCGATGATTTCCCTCTCCGGGAGGGAAGTTTCCCCGGCAGAATAGCTCCGCCCGAGCCCTAGATTGGTTCCGCCAAGGTTCTGCCTCATGGCGGTGGAGTTTCGTCCGAGAAGATGGCTTATGATTTTTTTCCCATCAAAAGACTCCATATAGCAGAAGATGGTCATCGGAGGGCCACCAGGGGGCCCACGAGGTAGGGGGGCGCGCCCCCCACCCTCGTGGGTAGGGTGTGGCCCCCTGGTGAAGTTCTTGCTCTCAATATTTTTTATATATTTGGAAAACATCTTCCGTGAAGTTTCAGGACTTTTGGAGCTGTGCAGAATAGGTCTCTAATATTTGCTCCTTTTCCAGCCCAGAATCCCAGTTGCCGGCATTCTCCCTCTTTAAGTAAACCTTGTAAAATAAGAGAGAATAGGCATAAGTATTGTGACATAATGTGTAATAACAGCCCATAGTGCAATAAATATTGATATAAAAGCATGATGCAAAATGGATGTATCAATTATATTGATGAAAGTGGGTTTGGAAGAGTGTCAACTTTAGGAAGTAATGATCCCACTATTTTGGAGGGTGTTGAATCTTATTGTGATAATTATGAAAGTGGGTTTGGAGAGGTCATGACTTTAGTTAATGTTAATCCCACTATTTTGGAAGAGTGTCAACTCCACCTCATTGCCTTATCCTACCCATAAGCTTAAATAGTCTTGATCTCGTGGGTGTGAGATTGCTGAGTCCTCGTGACTCACGGATACTTCCAAAATAGTTACAGGTGCCAATGATACCAATGCAGGTGATGCTACCGAACTCAAGTGGGAGTTCGACGAGGACCTTGGTTGTTACTATGTTTCGTTTCCTGTTGATCAGTAGTGGAGCCCAGTTGGGACGATCGGGGATCTAGCATTTGGGGTTATCTTTTTTTCATTTGGATTTGACCATAGTCGGTCTATGTGTGTATTTTGGGTGATGTTTGAATTATTTAAGCATTGTGTGAAGTGGCGATTGTAAGCCAACTCTCCTTATCCCTTTCTTGTTCATTACATGGGATTGTGTGAAGATGACCCTTCTTGCGACAAAACCACAATGGGGTTATGCCTCTAAGTCATGCCTCAACATGTGGGAGATATAGCCGCATCGTGGGCATTACAAGTTGGTAATCAGAGCCATCCCCGACTTAGGAGCCCCCTGCTAGATCGAATCGCTGACGTTGTTGAGTCTAGAACAAAAATGTTTTGAGTCTTAGGATTATATATATCGGAGAGTAGGATTCCTTTTACTCCTCATTCCCTTCATCGCTCTTGTGAGGCCTCCTGACGTAGATGTTTTGTCTTCCCTCTCCTCAAATATCACTAAAAAAATTAGGATCACGCAGGTATCTTGGGTTTGTTCCAATATTCTTGTGATGAGAACATTGTTCTTGGTGCCTCCTGACATTTAGGGGTTGTGGCAGTGTCCCAGGGAGTTGAGCTCCGAGGTGTTGTCGTCACAATTTTATCTTTGTAGTTATGGAATACCTGAGCTCGCCAACATCGAAAACCTCTTTTATGCAGTTGTTGGTGAGATAACCTCGATGCCACCCAGTACGGGGGCGGGAGTCGGGAGTATTTCCATAACTCGTATAACGGATGCTTTTCGAAGGTTGAGGTACATGATTTCCAGAGTTTTCTTGGTTATGTGTTGACGGATGGATACAGTTGGAGCATAGGGCTTGTTAGTTGTGTGATATATATTGTGCCTCCCTGTATCCCCAACACCAGATTGCATAACCAGAAAGTTTCGGGAGTTAATAGGTGGGAATTCAAGTAGCTCCTAGAATATATTTTCCAACAGACACATGATATGATATGGGTTTATCATATGTTTGTTTCCGACTTATTCTTCAAGACAATCATTGTTTTGTTTTGAGTTGTGGTATTCGAGTTGCTTCAATGTCAAGTGTTGATTCCATACCTTCCCTAAGTGGTGTTCTCATATTTCTATGGGAGTACTAATCCTTCTTGATCATCGAGATTGTCATGTTAATTCTTTCCAACCGGTGCGATTCTCTTCAAGATGATCCTATCATTTTTCCCATTCACAAGATCCAATCTCAGTTTTCCTCAATGGTGTTTGTTTCATCCGTCCCAAGTTGTCTTTGTTTTTCCTGCCCTCTGATACGTCTCCAACGTATCTATAATTTTGATTGTTCCATGCTATTATATTATATGTTTTGGATGTTTAATGGGCTTTAATATACCTTTTTATATTATTTTTGGGACTAACCTATTAACCGAAAGTCCAATGCAAATTGTTGTTTTTTGCCTATTTCAGTGTTTCGCAGAAAAGGAATATCAAACGGAATCCAAACGGAATGAAACCTTTGCGAGGATCTTTTTTTTGGAACAAACGTGATCCAGGAGGCTTGGAGTGGAAGTCAAGGAAGTAGCAAGGGAGCCACGAGGCAGGAGGGCGCGCCCCCACCCTCGTGGGCCCCTTGCAGCTCCACCGACCTATTTCTTTCGCCTATATATATACTCTTATACCCTAAAACCTTCAGGGAGAGCAACAAAACACCTTTTCCACCGCCGCAACCTTCTGTATCCGTGAGATCCCATCTTGGGGCCTTTTCCGGCGCTCCGTTGGAGGGGGATTCGATCACAGAGGGCTTCTACATCAACACCATAGCCTCTCCGATGCTGTGTGAGTAGTTTACCACAAACCTTCGGGTCCATATTTATTAGCTAGATGGCTTCTTCTCTCTCTTTAGATCTCAATACAAAGTTCTCCTCGATCTTCTTGGAGATCTATTCGATGTAACTCTTTTTTGCATTGTGTTTGCCGAGATCCGATGAATTGTGGGTTTATGACTTGATTTGTTGGGGAACGCAGTAATTTCAAAAAAATCCTACGCACACGCAAGATCATGGTGATGCATAGCAACAAGAGGGGAGAGTGTCGTCTACGTACCCTCGTAGACCATAAGCGGAAGTGTTATGAGAACGCGGTTGATGTAGTCATATGTCTTCACGATCCGACCGATCCAAGTACCGAATGTACGGCATCTTCGAGTTCAGCACACGTTCATCTCGGTGACGTCCCACGAACTCTGATCCAGCAGAGCTTCAAGGGAGAGTTCTGTCAGCACGATGGCGTGATGACGGTGATGATGATGCTACCGACGCAGGGCTTCGCCTAAGCACCGCTACGATATGGCCGAGGTGGATTATGGTGGAGGGGGCACCGCACACGGCTAAAAGATTAACCGATCAACTTGTGTGTCTTGGGGTGCCCCCTGCCCCTGTATATAAAGGAGCAAGGGGGGAGGCTGGCCGGCCCTAGCAGGGCGCGCCAGGAGGAGGAGTCCTCCTCCTAGTGGGAGTAGGACTCCCCTTTCCTAGTCCCACTAGGAGGGGGAAGGAAGGAGTGGGAGAGGGGAAAGGCAAGGGGGGCGCCGCCCCCCTTTCCTTGTCCTATTCGAACTCAAGGGGAGGGGCGCGCGGCCCTGCCCTAGCTGGCCCCTCTCTCTCTCTCTCCACTAGGGCCCAACAAGGCCCATTAACCCCCGGGGGGTTCCGGTAATCCCCCCGGCACTGTGGTAAAATCCCGATTTCACCCGGAACTATTCCAATGTCCAAATATAGGCTTCCAATATATCAATCTTTATGTCTCGACCATTGCGAGACTCCTTGTCATGTCCGTGATCATATCCGGGACTCCGAACTACCTTCGGTACATCAAAACAGATAAACTCATATTACCAGTCGTCACCGAACTTTAAACATGCGGATCCTACGAGTTCAAGAACTATGTAGACATGACCGAGACTCGTCTTCGGTCAATAACCAATAGCGGAACCTGAATTCTCATATTGGTTCCTACATATTCTACGAAGATCTTTATCAGTCAAACTGCAAAACAACATACGTTGTTCCCTTTGTCATCGGTATGTTACTTGCCCGAGATTCGATCGTCGGTATCTCAATACCTACTTCAATCTCATTACCAGCAAGTCTTTTTACTCGTTCCATAATGCTACATCCCGTAACTAACTTATTAGCTACATTTCTTGCAAGTCTTATCGTGATGTGCATTACCAAGAGGGCCTAGAGATACCTCTCCGACAATCGGAGTGACAAATCCTAATCTCGATCTATGCCAACTCAACAAGTACCATCGGAGACACCTGTAGAGCACCTTTATAATCACCCAGTTATGTTGTGACATTTGGTAGCACACAAAGTGTTCCTCCTGTACTCGGGAGTTGCATAATCTCATAGTCACAGGAACATGTATAAGTCATGAAGAAAGCTATAGCAACAAACTAAACAATCATAGCTCATGAGAGAGGCTTAGTCAATGGGTCTGCAACATTCAGATCCGTATGTATCTTGGAAATTTCTATGTATCCCTCCTTGACTTGATCGCGGATGGAATTGAAGCATCTCTTGATGTGCTTGGTTCTTTTGTGAAATCTGGATTCCTTTGCCAAGGCAATTGCACCAGTATTGTCACAAAAGATTTTCATTGGACCTGATGCACTAGGTATGACACCCAGATCGGATATGAACTCCTTCATCCAGACTCCTTCATTTGCTGCTTCCGAAGCAGCTATGTACTCCGCTTTACACGTAGATCCCGCCACGACGCTTTGCTTAGAACTGCACCAACTGACAGCTCCACCGTTCAATAAAAACACATATCCGGTTTGTGACTTAGAGTCATCCGGATCAGTGTCAAAGCTTGCATCGACGTAACCATTTACGACGAGCTCTTTGTCACCTCCATAAACGAGAAACATATCCTTAGTCCTTTTCAGGTATTTCAGGATGTTCTTGACCGTTGTCCAGTGATCCACTCCTGGATTACTTTGGTACCTCCATGCTAAACTAATAGCAAGGCACACATCAGGTCTGGTACACAACATTTCATACATGATAGAGCCTATGGCTGAAGCATAGGGAACATCTTTCATTTTCTCTCTATCTTCTGTAGTGGTCGGGCATTGATTCTGACTCACCTTGTAACACAGGCAAGAACCCTTTCTTTGCTTGATCCATTTTGAACTTCTTCAAAAATTTATCA
Organism: Triticum aestivum; assembly: GCF_018294505.1. Classification (NCBI taxonomy): domain Eukaryota; kingdom Viridiplantae; phylum Streptophyta; class Magnoliopsida; order Poales; family Poaceae; genus Triticum; species Triticum aestivum. The sequence continues at coordinate 64,190,807 of NC_057809.1, read as the reverse complement.
AGGTATGTGCTTTGTGAAAGTCCAATTAAGCGTCTTGATCTATCTCTATAGATATTGATGCCCAATATATAAGCAACTTCACCGAGGTCTTTCATTGAAAAACTCTTATTCAAGTATCCTTTTATGCTATCCATAAATTCTATATCATTTACAATCAATAATATGTTATCCACATATAATATTAGAAATGCTACATAGCTCCCACTCACTTTCTTGTAAATACGGGCTTTTCCAAAAGTCTGTATAAAACCATATGCTTTAATCACACTATCAAAACATTTATTCCAACTCCGAGATGCTTGGACCAGTCCATAAATGGATCGCTGGAGCTTGCATACTTTGTTAGCGCCCTTTGGATCGATAAAACCTTCAGGTTGCATCATATACAACTCTTCTTCCAGAAATCCATTCAGGAATGCAGTATTTACATCCATCTACCAAATTTCATAATCATAAAATGCGGCAATTGCTAACATGATTCAGACAGACTTAAGCATCGCTACGGGTGAGAAGGTCTCATCATAGTCAACTCCTTGAACTTGTCGAAAACCTTTCGCAACAAGTCGAGCTTTGTAGACAGTAACATTACCGTCATCATTAGTCTTCTTCTTAAAGATCCATTTATTTTCGATGGCTTGCCGATCATCGGGCAAGTCAACCAAAGTCCACACTTTGTTCTCATACATGGATCCCATCTCTGATTTCATGGCCTCAAGCCATTTTGTGGAATCTGGGCTCATCATCACTTCCTCATAGTTCGTAGGTTCGTCATGGTCAAGTAACATGACTTCTAGAATAGGATTACCATACCACTCTGGTGCGGATCTTACTCTGGTTGACTTACGAGGTTCGGTAGTAACTTGATCTGAAGTTACATGATCTTCATCATTAGCTTCCTCACTAATTGGTGTAGGAGTCATAGGAACAGATTTCTGTGATGAACTACTTTCCAATAACGGAGCAGGTACAGTTACTTCATCAAGTTCTACTTTCCTCCCACTCACTTGTTTCGAGAGAAACTCCTTCTCTAGAAAAGATCCATTCTTAGCAACGAATGTCTTGCCTTCGGATCTATGATAGAAGGTGTACCCAACAGTCTCCTTTGGGTATCCTATGAAGACACATTTCTCCTATTTGGGTTCGAGCTTATCAGGTTGAAGATTTTTCACATAAGCATCGCAGCCCTAAACTTTAAGAAACGACAACTTTGGTTTCTTGCCAAACCACAGTTCATAAGGCATCGTCTCAACAGATTTAGATGGTGCCCTATTTAATGTGAATGCAACCGTCTCTAAAGCATAACCCCAAAACGATAGCGGTAAATCAGTAAGAGACATCATAGATCGCACCATATCTAGTAAAGTACGATTACGACGTTCGGACACACCATTATGCTGTGGTGTTCCGGGTGGCGTGAGTTGCGAAACTATTCCGCATTGTTTCAAATGAAGACCAAACTAGTAACTCAAATATTCTCCTCCATGATCACATCATAGAAACTTTATTTTTCTTGTTACGATGATTTTCCACTTCACTCTGAAATTCTTTGAACTTTTCAAATGTTTCATCAAGTAGATATACCCATATCTGCTCAAATCATCTGTGAAGGTGAGAAAATAACGATACCTGCCGCGAGCCTCAACATTCATCGGACCACATACATCAGTATGTATGATTTCCAACAAATCTATTGCTCGCTCCATAGTTCCGGAGAACGGTGTTTTAGTCATCGTGCCCATGAGGCATGGTTCGCAAGTACCAAGTGATTCATAATCAAGTGATTCCAAAAGTCCATCAGAATGGAGTTTCTTCATGGGATTTACACCAATATGACCTAAACTGCAGTGCCACAAATAAGTTGCACTATCATTATCAACTCTGCATCTTTTGGCTTCAATATTATGAATATGTGTATCACTACTATTGAGATTCATCAAAAATAAACCACTCTTTAAGGGTGCATGCCCATAAAATATATTTCTCATATAAATAGAACAACCATTATTCTCAAATTTAAATGAATAACCGTCTCGCATCAAACAGGATTCAGATATAATGTTCATGCTCAACGCTGACACCGAATAACATTTATTCAGGTCTAAAATTAATCCTGAAGGTAGATGTAGAGTTAGCGTGCCGACCGCGATCACGTCAACTTTGGAACCATTTCCCATGTGCATCGTCACCTCGTCCTTAGCCAATCTTCTCTTAATCCATAGCCCCTATTTCGAGTTGCAAATATTAGCAACAGAACCAGTATCAAATACCCAGGTGCTACTGCGAGCATTAGTAAGGTACACATCAATAACATGTATATCACATATACCTTTGTTCACCTTGCCATCCTTCTTATCCGCCAAATACTTGTGCCAGTTCCGCTTCCAGTGACCAGTCCCTTTGTAGTAGAAGCACTCAGTCTCAGGCTTAGGTCCAGACTTGGGTTTCTTCACTTGAGCAGCAACTGGCTTGCTGTTCTTCTTGAAGTTCCTCTTCTTCCCTTTACCCTTTTTCTTGAAACTGGTGGTCTTGTTGACCATCAACACTTGATGCTCCTTCTTGATTTCTACCTCCGCAGCTTTTAGCATCACGAAGAGCTCGGGAATTGTCTTATACATCTCTTGCATATTATAGTTCATCATGAAGCTCTTGTAGCTTGGTGGCAGTGACTGAAGAATTCTGTCAATGACACTATCATCCGGAAGATTAACTCCTAGTTGAATCAAGTGATTGTTATACCCAGACATTTTGAGTATATGCTCACTGACAGAACTATTCTCTTCCATCTTGCAGCTGTAGAACTTATTGGAGACTTCATATCTCTCAGTGCGGGCATTTTCTTAAAATATTAACTTCAACTCCTGGAACATCTCATATGCTCCATGATGTTCAAAACGTCGTTGAAGTCCCGGTTCTAAGCCGTAAAGCATGGCACACCGAAATATTGAGTAGTCATCAACTTTGCTCTGCCAAACGTTCATAACATCTGGCATTGCTCCTGCAGCGGGTTTGGCACCTGAAAGTGCGTTATATCGACTAGAGGGGGTGTGAATAGGCGATTTTTATGAAATTCTTCACTGAGGAATTTGCCGGTGAGGAAATTCCTTAGCGAAGAACTACTAGCAGCGGAATAAGTACTCAAAAGTAAACATAACAGAATACAAGCATAGTCATCATGATGAAATGAAGACAGGCACAGAGTATAGGAAGCATAAGCACAGGATAACACAGGATGAAGACAAACAGACTGAAGAAATTGAACTGAGGAAATTGAGAAAGTCTTTAGTCAAAGTCTTCAAACACAAATATGAACAAACACACAACACAGTTATGAGGAAATGAACGAGTTGAGGGAATAGAACCAGTAATCTTGGTGAAGACAATGATTTGGTAGACTAGTTCCAACTGCTGTCTCAGTTGTACGTCTGGTTGGAGCGGCTGAGTATTTAAACTCGAGGACACACAGTCCCGGACACCCATTCCTGAACACGCAGCTCAGGACACCCAGTCCTCACCGTATTATCCTTGAACAAAGGTCACACAGACCTCATCCAATCACTCGTTTTAAGTCTTCAGGTGACTTACGAACCTTCACAAACTTGGTCACTCAGCGATCCACAATTCCTCTTGGATGCTCTAGACCATGACGCCTAACCGTCTGGAAGAAGCACAGTCTTCAAAGGTAACAAGCATCGGATCCACGCAGGATCAATCTCTTCAGTGATGCTCAATCACTTGGGGTTTGTAGGTGTTTGGGTTTTGGGCTTTTCCTCACTCGATGATTTTCGCTCAAAGTCCTTGGAGGATGGGTTGCTCTCAAATGACAAGTGTCAGTTTCTCTTGGAGCAGCCAACCAGCTAGTGGTTGTAGGGGGCGGCTATTTATAGCCTAGGGAGCAGCCCGACATGATAAGACATAAATGCCCTTCAATGATATGACCGTTAGGTGGATAGATATTTTGGGACAGCTGGCGCATAGCACAACCACGGTTGGAATTTTGAGTAGCAAAATCCTCAGGGCTATCATGTTCCTCACTGTGTAGGCAATCCGCACTGGCGAATTCCTAACTCCTTAGTCAGAACAAATTTCTCAGAGACCAGAAGAACTTTGTCTCTGTCGCTGAAGAATATTACTGGACTGTATGAGATTTCCAATGGCTTCACTCGAAGGGATTGGTAGGTGTAGGATTTTGAGTTGAGCATCACATGGTAATTTTTCCTTAGTATTTCCTCGACCCCCTTTAACAGTACGGTGTTTCCTAGGACTCAAGAAAGAGAAAATGAAACTATGAAAACAAAAGTCTTCACGCTTCATGTTCCTCGAATGAATACCAAGTCTTCAAGGTCACACCAATTTCTTCACTTTCAAAGTCTTCAGAAAATCTTCAGAGATTTAAAGTCTTCAGTCGAAGAACTTCATTTTTAGGGGTCGACTTTCTCTGTAAATATCAAACTCCTCATAGACTTATAGACCTGTGTACACTCACAAACACATTAGTCCCTTAACCTATAAGTCTTCAATACACCAAAATCACTAAGGGGCACTAGATGCACTTACAATCTCCCCCTTTTTGGTGATTGATGACAATATAGGTTAAGTTTTCAATGGGGATAAACGTAAGAAGTGTAAATACTGATATTGAGGAATTTGATTGCAAGATATAGAAGAACTCCCCCTAAAGATGTGCATAGTGAGGAATTTACTTTTGAAGCAATGCACACTTGAAGAGTTGAATCATGGAGATCTCCCCCTATATCTTGTAATTCATACACGCATTTGACATATACCAGTGAAGAATTTGAAATGCATGATGAAATATGGTGACTGATGTAATTCAGCATGCGTGCAATAATATTAACGAGGAATAAGCATGCAGAAAAACGTCTCAAAAGTATCAGAGCACCATCGGGTTTAAGTTTACAACTCGATCTAATAAAGTCTCAGAAGAATGAGAGTTGTAACTTGAGAAAAAAACGCCCATATAGAAAGACCCGCTTGAAGACTAACTCAAAATTCTCCCCCTTTGTCATCAAATGACCAAAAGGATCGAATATGAGGACTAACGCCCCTGAAGAATATCAAGTTGATGAAGGAGCGACAGCGTTGTTGGGGTCGTTTGTCGTAGTAGGGCCTGCCGCAGTGTCGTCGAAGTCTTCATTTTCATTAGTGTCGTGCGATGAAGAATATGAGCTGGCCACTAAGGAAGGAACCTTGACCTTCTTGAATTTCTTCGGTGGAGGTGTAGACCAGTCAAAATCTTCATTGAGACCCATTTTCTTCTGATCGGCTTCACCATACAGATGTGACAGAATGGCCCAGGTGCGACGGAACACTTCATGGAGGTAGTAATGGTTTTTCTTCACTGCATTGTGTGTAGCAGTCATGTTGTGAAGAAATGAACCAAACTGACGCTTAACCCATTTATGATTTCGATCCACCTTCTGGTGAAGACTAAGCAGAAGCTCACGACCAGTCATCACACGAGGAGCAGTGGCTTGAGGAGTAGACTTGGGTGCATTGGCAGAGTCATGTGTGGCAGAGTCATCACTGGTGGAATAAGAGGCAGCTTTGCGAAATTGTCCATCCAATGGACGAATGCCTTCATCTATAACAGTTGGTGCCATGCCCTTTTCATCAACTGAGGAATAGGTCTGCTTGAGGACTTCAATCGGGGGCAAGTAGCTGAGGTGATTCTGAAAATCAGCTTTGTAGTTGAGTGAAGACCTTGTCCTGAGGAATCTCATAATCCAAGGTGCATAAGGCTTTAGCTCAAACGGAGACAGTGCAACATTTGCCAGAGTCCTCATGAAGAAATCGTGATAATTGACAGGAATGCCATGAACGATGTTGAATACCAGATTCTTCATGATGCCAACAATTTCCTCATCAGATGAGTCATGGCCTTTGATAGGACTCATTGTCCTCGTAAGAATACGATAGACAGTTCTGGGCACATAAAGTAATTCCTTCACGAGGAATTTGGTTCGTGGGGCCTGACCTGGCTTCAAAGGTTTCATAAGAACCTGCATGTAGTGATTTGTAAGCTCAGGTTCACTGTAGATGCAACGAGCTTCTTCAAGGGGAGGACTGAGTGGTAAGGCACGGAGCAATTCAGAAGCTGGTGCAGTGTAGTGAGTGTTTTCAAACATCCAGTCCAGCACCCATGAATTCACATCTTCAGAATCTCCTGTGATGTGTAGCGTTGCATAAAATTGAAGAATCAGTTCTACATTCCAACCGCAGTTGTTAGAGCAAAAGTTTAACAGTCCAGCGTCGTGAAGAACACTGAGGACTAGTGCAAAGCACGACAGAGATTCCATATCCACGTGAAGAATATGCTCATGGTAGAAGATTTTCTCTTTGTTGAACAGCACCGAGGAATAGAAATTGGCTTGACTAGCAGTCCAGAAACGCCTCTTCCTAATGCGAGCAGAGTTATAAGGGTTGTAGTTGTAGGATCTAGAAGTAGATGTGTCTAGAGGGGGGTGATTAGACACTTAATGCTAAAGTTGCAATTTTTAAGCTTTTTCGGTTTAAGTGGAGTTTAGGTACAATTTCAACACACACAATACATATCAAGCAAGCATGCAAAGAGTATATAAGCAGCGGAATGTAAAGCATGCAACTTGCAAGAATGTAAAGGGAAGGGTTTGGAGAAATCAAACGCAATTGGAGACACGGATGTTTTTCCCGTGGTTCGGATAGGTGGTGCTATCCTACATCCACGTTGATGGAGACTTCAACCCACAAAGGGTAACGGTTGCGCGAGTCCACACAGGGCTCCACCCACGAAGGGTAACAGTTGCGCGAGTCCACACAGGGCTCCACCCACGAAGGGTCCACGAAGAAGCAACCACACACAAAGGGTCCACGAAGAAGCAACCTTGTCTATCCCACCATGGCCATCGCCCACACAGGACTTGCCTCACTAGCGGTAGATCTTCACGAAGTAGGCGATCTCCTTGCCCTTACAAACTCCTTGGTTCAACTCCACAATCTTGTCGGAGGCTCCCAAGTGACACCTAGCCAATGTAGGAGACACCACTCTCCAAGAAGTAACAAATGGTGTGTAGGTAATGAACTCCTTGCTCTTGTGCTTCAAATGATAGTCTCCCCAACACTCAACTCTCTCTCATAGGATTTGGATTTTGTGGAAAGAAGATTTGAGTGGAAAGCAACTTGGGGAAGGCTAGAGATCAAGATTCATATGGTAGGAATGGAATATCTTGGTCTCAACACATGAGTAGGTGGTTCTCTCTCAGAACATATGAGTTGGAATGGTGTATGAGTTCTGATGGCTCTCTCTTCTAATGAAGAGGAGGTGGAGGGGTATATATAGCCTCCACACAAAATCCAACCGTTACACACAGTTTTCCAATCTCGGTGGGACCGAATCAACAAACTCGGTCGGACCGAAAATGTAAACCTAGTGACCGTTAGAGATTTTCGGTGGGACTGACATGCAACTCGGTGGGACCGATATGGTTAGGGTTTGGGCATAAAATCTCGGTGAGACCGATTACACAAACTCGGTGAGACCGAATTTGGTAATTAGCTAACCAGAGAGTTGGTCAGGCAAACTCGGTGGGACCGATTTGCTCTTTCGGTGAGACCGAAAAGTTACAAAAAGGAAACACTAAATTTACATTGCAATCTCGGTGGGACCGATTGCATATCTCGGTGGGACCGAAAATATTGCAATGGGTAACAGAGAGTTTGCAATCCCATCTCAGTGAGACCGAGATCCCTATCGGTAGAACCGAATTGCTAGGGTTTGGCAGTGGCTTATGACAAGTGAAACTCGGTGGCGCCGGATAGAAATAATCGGTATGACCGAGTTTAGCTTAGGGTTTAGGTCATTTGTGGAAGTGGGAAAGTAGCTGAGGATTTTGGAGCATATCATTAAGCACATGAAGCAAGAGGCTCATTAAGCAACACCTCACCCCTCCTTGATAGTATTGGCTTTTCCTATGGACTCAATGTGATCTTGGATCACTAAAATGTAAAATGAAGAGTCTTGAGCTTGAAGCTTTAGCCAATCCTTTGTCCATAGCATCTTGAAGGAGTTCCCACAACCTTTAGTCCATGCCACTCCATTGTTGAACTTATCTGAAACATGCTAGATCGAAATGTTAGTCCAACAAGAGATATGTTGTCATCAATTATCAAAACCACCTAGGGAGCACTTGTGCTTTCAATCTCCCCCTTTTTGGTAATTGATGGCAACATACATCAATGCTTTAGATAAAGATATAAAGAACAGCAAGTAAAGCTTTGGAAGGACATGTAACAAGCATAGGCTCCCCCTACATGTATGCACTCATGTAAATATGAAATATAGAGGCATGTGAGAGCATAACCATGACAGAGTAGGCAATGTGTTACATGCATCTTGGCCATATGCATCAGAGCAAAAGATTATCAAGGAAAATACCTTCATGCTCATGAGTCCTTCTTGCAAACAGTATGTACATAAGCAAGAACTCCTCATACTCATGATTTTGATGCATATACTTACCTTGTGGTCTTGAGTTGGCTTAGGATGGAATGAACCTGCACAAACAAGGTTAGATAACATAGGTACATCCACTTGCCAGAGCAAACGAAAGAAACCACAAGAATACCAAGACTGGGATGACATGTAGAGAGTGAGTACAAGGTACCACATTGAATTCAACATGTCCCCAAGAATAAAGATATGCAATGAATTTGACTGATTTCTTTCCCTTAGGTGTCTTGCTCCCCCTGAATCTTACATGGGATATTGGGAGAAGATAGGGAACAGAAAATCAGAGCTGAAAGATACAAATGGAACTTAATTCAAATGAGTACATATGAACATGTCTTTCCCCCAAAAGGACATGTGGTATCTCTCCTCTTGAACATCAAGCATCTGGGATCCTTGAGTATTCTCTCCCCCTGGAGATTTCTTTCTCCCCTTTAATATATGGGATCCTTGAGTATTCTCTCCCCCTTAGTACTTTCTCCTTTGTAGGTGATAAGCTTTTGATGTGATCTCTCTCTCCCTGATGATAAGCTTTGATGTGATCTCTCTCCCCCCCTTTGACATCAATTTCCAAGAAGGCCTTTCCTGGAATTCGTCGAATAGGTTTGGTCCTTGAGATTCAGCATAAAGCCGAGGATAAAATTGTGATGCTTGTAGAGGACAAGATTCATTGAGTGGAGCTGGATCAGAAGAAATGTAGAACAAGTGGCAATCTTGTTTTTCTGATTGCAAAGTCGGTGGCACCGAGTGGCACATTTCGGTTGTACCGAAAAGATTCGGTTGGACCGAAAATTTCAAGTCGGTGAAACCGAGTTTACACAGAGAAAAACACTTGTCACCTCAGCTCACTAGACATGTAGGATATCACAAAGATTTGCAATGAATTTCCTGAAGGATTTGCAAGGAATTAAGTGCAGAAAATGCAGAACAAAAACAAGGAGAAAAGAGTGAAAGTTTCTAGATGAAGTTTTTTTTATTGAACAAGAAAGAAACAAATATGCAAGGGACAAATGCAATAACTCAGAAAAGAACACAAGAGAACTTCATCTAGAATTGGGCGGTGACATAGTCACCTATGTTAGAGTATATTGACTTAGGAGTCAAGTGAGAACACTTGATCATAGGTCATACTCATCGTTTAAGCTCAAAATGGGGTTACCATTTTTCGTTTAAGCATCTTGATGTATTCATATCTTGTTGAGTTTATTTGACTCATGTCTTGGAGTAAAGCTTCTCTAAGATGGAATAACATACCTTGGGTGGTGGTGTGGTTCTTGCTCATGTAGTTGAACTTGTGTGGGTGCTCAAGGTTGATGTAGCTCATCAAGAGTTGGGAGCACCACTTGGAGTTTGAGTTCATCTACCTACATGGGTTAGTTCTTGCAAGGAAGAGCACTTGTGTATCCAAAAATGACAATCATGAGGCTTAACATAGAATTTGTCAAAGGATATGTTTGAATGGTTTTGTGCTTCCTTGTCTTCAACCACTATTGTGTAGAGTCTTGGTCTTGTAGAGATTGCTCAAGATGTGAGTGAGTCGCAATCCCATGGAATTAGATTCAACCAAGCACCTACATGGGTTAGACAACATGCAAGGTGCAAATATATCCAAGACATAAGATAGTTATCATAAGAGATATATCATGGATTAGTCATAAGCTCATGTCTTGCATGTATCCAATGGAGTTTCTACTCCAAGTTCAAAGCATCAATGATGTTCAATTCTCCTCTCAACCTGCAAAACACTTTCTCATCAAGTGGTTTAGTGAATATATCCGCTAATTGCTTATCGGTGCGAACATGCTTAAGATTGATGTCACCCTTAGCAACATGATCTCGAATGAAATGATGACGAACTTCAATATGCTTAGTTCGAGAATGTTGTACATGATTATGACCAATTTTGATAGCACTTTCATTGTCACAAAGCAGTGGAACATGTTTCACATAAATCCCATAATCTTTAAGAGTTTGGGTCATCCAAAGTAATTGAGCACAACATGAACCAGCGGCAATGTATTTCGCTTCGGCGGTGGATAAGGATACTGAGTTTTGTTTCTTGGAAGACCAAGACACAAGAGATCTTCCAAGAAATTGACAAGTACCCGAAGTAGACTTTCTATCAACCTTGTCTCCGGCATAATCCGAGTCATAATAGCCAACAAGATCAAAAGAAGACCTCTTAGGATACCAAATGCCAAAATTTGGTGTATGGATTAAATATCTCACTATCCTTTTCACAGCCTTAAGATGACAATCTTTAGGAGCAGCTTGATATCGTGCACACATGCACACACTTAGCATAATATCGGGACGTGAAGCACATAGGTATAACAATGAACCAATCATAGAGCGATTAACCTTTTGATCAACCGGTTCACCATCTTTGGTTAAATCATTATGTCCACTAGTAGGCATGGGTGTAGACATACCTTTGCATTCTTGAATATTGAACTTCTTGAATAAGTCCTTGGTGTACTTTGTTTGAGAGACAAATGTACCTTCCTTAGTTTGCTTGATTTGCAACCCGAGAAAGAATTTGAGTTCACTCATCATAGACATCTCAAACTTCTCTGACATTAGCTTTCCAAACTTTTCACTAAAGAGAGGGTTAGTTGAACCAAATATGATATCATCAACATAAATTTGGCATACAAATAGTTATCCATTAACCCTTTTAGTAAAAAGAGTAGAATCAATTTTACCAATTTCAAAACCACTTGTAGTAAGGAACTTGGTCAAGCATTTATACCATGCTCTAGGAGCTTGTTTAAGACCATAAAGAGCTTTGTGAAGTTTGTAAACATGATTTGGTTTCTTAGGGTTGATAAAGCCGGGAGGTTGTTTGACATAAACTTCCTCCTCTATTTCACCATTTAGAAAAGCACTTTTAATGTCCATTTGGTACAAGGTGATATTATGGTGATTAGCATAGGCAAGTAAGATGCGAATGGACTCAAGTCTAGCAACGGGAGCATACGTCTCACCATAGTCCATACCTTTGACTTTTGTGTACCCTTGGGCGACGAGACGTGCTTTGTTGCGAACCACTTGTCCATCTTCATCTTGCTTGTTGCGAAACACCCATTTGGTACCAATGATCTTGTGGTTGTTGTCGGGCTTCTCGACCAATGTCCAAACTTGGTTTCTCTCAAAATTATGTAGCTCTTCATGCATAGCGTTTATCCAATCTGGATCTTCCAATGCTTCTTCAACCTTCATAGGTTCAATGCTAGAGATGAATGAATAGTTTTCACAAAAGTTAGCTAACGAGTTTTTGAGCGAGTGATTCTCCCGGTTTGTATATCATTGAGGATTTGCTCGACGGGATGATCTTTGGCAATTCTTGCTCGAACTCGTGAGAGCTTTTGCTTGGGTCTTCGTTGAACATCTTCTTCATCTTATTCTTCTTCTTGGCCTTCTTCATTGTTGACGTTGTCGTTCTCTTGTCGTGGTGGAGAAGGAGGTTGTTGATGTTCGTCTTGACGTATTTCCTCGTTTTATTCATCTTTGTGTGTCCCACTTGTGGATGATTCCGTGTCGATTCTGAGTTCACCTTGTCGTGAGGTAGAAGCTTCCACTTGGACGGATGAAGTACTCTCCTTCACCTTCGTTGGACGAATTTTGCCAATGGACAAGTCTTGAATTGCTTCTGAAGGGTCTTTGTCTCCTACATCAATTGGCATTTGCTCTACTTGCGAGCCATTAGATTCATCAAACTTCACATCTACCGTCTCTTCAACCTTTCAGGTGAAATTGTTGTAGACACGGTAAGTGTGAGAGTTTGAGCCATAACCAAGTAGAAAACCTTCATGAGATTTAGGAGCAAACTTTGAACGACGATGCTTATCAAGAATGTAGCACTTTGAGCCGAATACTCGAAAGTATCCAACTTGGGGTTTGTTACCGGTGAGAAGCTCGTATGCCGTCTTGCCGAGTAGCTTGTGAAGATATAAGCGATTTGTTGCGTGACAAGCTGTCTCAACCGCTTCTGCCCAAAAGTGCTTTGGCGTCTTGTATTCATCAAGCATCATTCTTGCCATTTCGATGAGCGTCTGGTTCTTCCTCTCAACAACTCCATTTTGTTGAGGTGTGTACGTAGCCGAGAACTCGTGTGAAATCCCTTCTTCGTCAAGAAAGGTGTCCACATTTGCGTTCTTGAACTCTGTTCCATTGTCACTCCGAACCTTCTTGATCTTCACATCAAACTGATTTTGGGCCTTCCTAGCGAAGTTTCTGAAGATCTTCTGGACCTGCGACTTGTCATTAAGAAAGAACACCCACGTAAATCTTGAAAAATCATCAACTATAACTAGACCAAAAGAATTTCCACCGAGACTCTTGTAGGCGTTGGGACCAAAAAGATCCATGTGAAGTAGCTCGAGTGGCCTCCTTATGGTCATGATGTTCTTCACGGGATGTCTTCCTCCAACCTGTTTACCTACTTGACAAGCACTGCAAAGTCTATCCTTATCAAATATGACATCGTTGACTCCAAGGATATGATTTCCTTTAATAAGCTTGTCAAGGTTTCTCATGCCAACGTGACCTAGTCGTCTATGCCACAACCAACCTTTTGAGGATTTAGCAACAAAGCAAGTTTTAGGTTGTGCCTTTTTAGAGAAATTGACAATGTAAAGATCACCTCTACGCATACCCGTAAACACCATTTTATGATTGTCTCGACGAAATACTTGGCAATCTACCTCAGTAAATAGGACATTCAAACCGAAATCAGCAAGTCTAGATACTGCAAGTAAGTTCTAGCCAAGAGATTCAACGAGCATGACATTTTGAATGGAACTATCATGTGAGATGGCCACCTTACCAAGGCCAACCACTTTACCCTTTGAATTATCACCAAAGGTGACATATTTTCGAGGGCCGTCATTTTCAGCAAGCTCACGAAACATCTCTTCATCTTCGGTCATATGATCAGTACATCCACTATCAAGAACCCATTCCTTTCCTCCTGATTCATATCCCCGAAGATTTGCCATAAGACCAAAATGTCTCATTGCATTATCAAGATCGAAGTCACTATCATCATCATCATAATATTCATGTTCATCATGATCTTGTGACTCATCATTTCCTAGAGAGGGTAATTCATTAGATAAATGATCATCAAAGTGTTCACTTTTATGAATTCTTATAGCTTTGAATATGATATCATTAATGATTCCAACATCTCCTTTAGCATGCTTAAGATTGGTAAGTTCAAATAGACATTTACCAAAACTAGGATCACTAGAGTTCATCTTACTCAAGGCAATAGATTTATGGAGAATTTCATCCAAAGTTTTCAAGGAATGATCGGGAAATCGTTCCTCAAGAAATTTCCATATAGTATAGGCACAATTTTGAGTAGGCAAACTAGCAATCAAATTTTTGGGCAATCCTCTAATGATGAGCTCAATAGTTCTAAGATTGCGAATCTTGTCAATATCTTCATCTAGGGTAGGATGCAAAGGATCAATATGAGATGCACAAGGGCTAGCAATATACTTGTTCAAATGATATTGATTGAAGATTACAAGCATCTCATTTTTCCACTCATGAAAATACTCTCCATCAAGAATAGGCACTCTATGTCTAAGACTCCCTAATGTAGACACATCCATCTTCCTCCAATGGTGATTAAACCAAGGCAATGGAGACCAAAGCTCTGATACCACTTGTAGGATCTAGAAGTAGATGTGTCTAGAGGGGGGTGATTAGACACTTAATGCTAAAGTTGCAATTTTTAAGCTTTTTCGGTTTAAGTGGAGTTTAGGCACAATTTCAACACACACAATACATATCAAGCAAGCATGCAAAGAGTATATAAGCAGCGGAATGTAAAGCATGCAACTTGCAAGAATGTAAAGGGAAGGGTTTGGAGAAATCAAACGCAATTGGAGACACGGATGTTTTTCCCGTGGTTCGGATAGGTGGTGCTATCCTACATCCACGTTGATGGAGACTTCAACCCACAAAGGGTAACGGTTGCGCGAGTCCACACAGGGCTCCACCCACGAAGGGTAACGGTTGCGCGAGTCCACACAGGGCTCCATCCATGAAGGGTCCACGAAGAAGCAACCACCCACAAAGGGTCCACGAAGAAGCAACCTTCTCTATCCCATCATGGCCATCGCCCACACAGGACTTGCCTCACTAGCGGTAGATCTTCACGAAGTAGGCGATCTCCTTGCCCTTACAAACTCCTTGGTTCAACTCCACAATCTTGTCGGAGGCTCCCAAGTGACACCTAGCCAATGTAGGAGACACCACTCTCCAAGAAGTAACAAATGGTGTGTAGGTAATGAACTCCTTGCTCTTGTGCTTCAAATGATAGTCTCCCCAACACTTACTCTCTCTCATAGGATTTGGATTTTGTGGAAAGAAGATTTGAGTGGAAAGCAACTTGGGGAAGGCTAGAGATCAAGATTCATATGGTAGGAATGGAATATCTTGGTCTCAACACATGAGTAGGTGGTTCTCTCTCAGAACATATGAGTTGGAATGGTGTATGCGTTCTGATGGCTCTCTCTTCTAATGAAGAGGAGGTGGAGGGGTATATATAGCCTCCACACAAAATCCAACCGTTACACTCAGTTTTCCAATCTCGGTGGGACCGAATCAACAAACTCGGTCGGACCGAAAATGTAAACCTAGTGACCGTTAGAGATTTTCGGTGGGACTGACATGCAACTCGGTGGGACCGATATGGTTAGGGTTTGGGCATAACTTAATCTCGATGAGACCGATTACACAAACTCAGTGAGACCGAATTTGGTAATTAGCTAACCAGAGAGTTGGTCAGGCAAACTCGGTGGGACCGATTTGCTCTTTCGGTGAGACCGAAAAGTTACAAAAAGGAAATACTGAATTTACATTGCAATCTCGGTGGGACCGATTGCATATCTCGGTGGGACCAAAAATATTGCAATGGGTAACAGAGAGTTTGCAATCCCATCTCGGTGAGACCGAGATCCCTATCGGTAGAACCGAATTGCTAGGGTTTGGCAGTGGCTTATGACAAGTGAAACTCGGTGGCGCCGGATAGAAATAATCGGTATGACCGAGTTTAGCTTAGGGTTTAGGTCATTTGTGGAAGTGGGAAAGTAGTTGAGGATTTTGGAGCATATCATTAAGCACATGAAGCAAGAGGCTCATTAAGCAACACCTCATCCCTCCTTGATAGTATTGGCTTTTCCTATGGACTCAATGTGATCTTGGATCACTAAAATGTAAAATGAAGAGTCTTGAGCTTGAAGCTTTAGACAATCCTTTGTCCTTAGCATCTTGAAGGAGTTCTCACAACCTTTAGTCCATGCCACTCCATTGTTGAACTTATCTGAAACATGCTAGATCGAAATTTTAGTCCAACAAGAGATATGTTGTCATCAATTATCAAAACCACCTAGGGAGCACTTGTGCTTTCAGTAGTCTTGGAAGAATACATGCTCGCCGAAGAAATCATCAGCCTTGAACTTTTGCTTGCGTGAGAATGGATCCTTTGGCTTGGGCAGAGGAGTGTAAGTGAGTTGCATCACGACCTCAGGAATCACAATCTCAGGTTCTTCAGGCTGAGGAATTTCTGGTTCCTCTTCAGTGGCAGTCTGCGTCTTCAGATGTTCAGCAGCAGCAGTTTCTTCAGCACTAGTGGCTAGAATTTCCTCATGTACAGATGAAGTGGGGTGAGTTTCTTCAGAGTCCATTTGAACAATTTGTGCGGGGGACTGAGGTATTTGCTGCAACGGTGTGAACATTGGATAGTTTGGATGCTAACTTTCCCAGAATTCATCACTTATTACGGGTGTGGAGAAGCCAACGTCCACATCTTCATCTTCCATTTCTTCAATGCCAACCTCTTCAGCTGTGAACTGAGGCATGGGCGAGGAGATGACAGGTGTTGAAGGGATCGTATCCACTTCAATTTCTTCATCAATCTGCTCTGACGAAGCAGCAAAATGATTTTCTTCATCAGATCCGCTAGGGATCTCATATTCTTCACCAAAAGTAACAAGGTCCTTTGATGGCATGGTTGATATTGGAACAACATCAATGGGATTAGCAAATGAACTGGTCAAAGGCTTCATCTTCTTCGAAGCTGAAGAATCTGAAGTAGCTGATGCTTTCCTTTTCTTCACTGCTGCACGCTCTACAGCCTTGGTCTTCTTCACATCTGATGCAGATGGAAGGATCGGAGTTGGTGTTGGAGCAGGAGGAGCAGAGGAATTTGGTTGATTTTCTTCAGGCACAACTGATGTAGTTGCCCTGATTTCTTCAGTTTCTTCAGGCGCACCACTAGTGGATGCCCTGGCAATTTCTTCAGCGGCTGGAATGCAGTCATCAGCCCTGGAACTCACATTTTCTTCAGCAGCCTAATTTTCATCAGCGGTGCTGGCATGTTCTTCAGTCGGCTGAGTGGATGCTTCAGCCTGAGGAACTTCCTATTGCATTGGGGCAGCAACATTGGAAGTGAAGTTATCCGCAAGTTTCACGAAATGAACCTTGGCTCCAAGCCAATCAGCATGGTATGCGTCGAATTCATCACTGAGTTTCTTGATCTTAGATTGAGTAGTGACAAGTTCTTCAGTTGTCATAGAGACAACGTTTTTCTTCAGATAGCGCTCCTTTTTGTACTGCGCTTTCTTGATCTGCCTGGCCTTCTCATATTTCCATTTTTCTTCTTGGATGAAATGGGTCAGCATGTGACTTTGGCCAGGAGTCAACTTGAAATCAGGCATGGGAGTGTTGGGTCCTTGTGCCAAACATCAATGTATTCGAGGATCAACTTGGGATCCAAAAGCAGTGGCACATCTGTTCCCTTTGCTCTAGCGGCCCTGACTTGCCTATCTCTGATGATTTCAGCAAGTTCATCATCATCAGCTTCGTCTTCATCAGACGGCACTTGGAAGGCGACTTGGTTCTTCTGAGGACTAGGGCGAGGACCTCGTCCAGCAGTGGCCTTTGTCTTCAGTAGAGAGGGTCCCGTTGAGGAAGTTGGTGCAGCTGAGGAACTAGCTGAAGCTCCTGAGGCAATTGAGATGCCTACAGTCCTTTGGCACGAGGCAAGATGCATAGGTGCTGAGGACTTTGTCGGAACAGCCGAGGACTTTGGAGGAGCTGAGGATTTTGAGGGATGATAACCCACAAGTATAGGGGATCGCAACAGCTTTCGAGGGTAGAGTATTCAACCCAAATTTATTGATTTGACACAAGGGGAGCCAAAGAATATTCTCAAGTATTAGCAGCTGAGTTGTCAATTCAACCACACCTGGAAACTTAGTATCTGCAACAAAGTGTTTAGTAGCAAAGTAATATGATAGTGGTGGTAGCGGCAACAAAAGTAAAGACAACAAAAGTAATGTTTTTGGTATTTTGTAGTGATTGTAACAGTAGCAGCGGAAAAGTAAATAAGTGTAAACCAGTATATGGAAAACTTGTAGGCACCAGATCAGTGATGGATAATTATGCCGGATGCGGTTCATCATGTAACAGTCATAACATAGGGTGACACAAAACTAGCTCCAATTCATCAATGTAATGTAGACATGTATTCCGTATATAGTCATACGTGCTTATGGAAAAGAACTTGCATGACATCTTTTGTCCTACCCTCCCGTGGCAGCGGGGTCCTATTGGAAAATAAGGGATATTAAGGCCTCCTTTTAATAGAGAACCGGAACAAAGCATTAGCACATAGTGAATACATGAACTCCTCAAACTATGGTCATCACCGGGAGTGGTCCCGATTATTGTCACTTCGGGGTTGCCGGATCATAACACATAGTAGGTGACTATAGACTTGCAAGATAGGATCAAGAACTCACATATATTCATGAAAACATAATAGGTTCAGATCTGAAATCATGGCACTCGGGCCCTAGTGACAAGCATTAAACATAGCAAAGTCATAGCAACATCAATCTCAGAACATAATGGATACTAGGGATCAAACCCTAACAAAACTAACTCGATTACATGATAAATCTCATCCAACCCATCACCGTCCAGCAAGCCTACGATGGAATTACTCACGCACGGCGGTGAGCATCATGAAATTGGTGATGGAGGATGGTTGATGATGAAGATGGCGATGAATCCCCCTCTCCGGAGCCCCGAACGGACTCCAGATCAGCCCTCCCGAGAGGTTTTAGGGCTTGGCGGCGGCTCCGTATCGTAAAACGCGATGATTTCTTCCCTCTGATTTTTTCTCATCGAAACTCAATATATGGAGGAGGAGTTGGAGTCAGAGACGCAATAGGGGGCCCATGAGGTAGGTGGCGCGCCCTAGGGGGGGGGAGGGGGGCACCCCCCACCCTCGTGAGAAGGGTGTGGGCCCCTGGTCTTCATCTTTGGCAAGGATTTTTTATTGTTTTTTCTAAGATGTTCCATGGAGTTTCAGGTTATTCCGAGAATATTTGTTTTCTGCACATAAAACAACATCATGGCAATTCTGCTGAAAACAACGTCAGTCCGGGTTAGTTCCATTCAAATCATACAAGTTAGAGTCCAAAACAAGGGCAAAAGTGTTTGGAAAAGTAGATACGACGGAGACGTATCAACTCCCCCAAGCTTAAACCCTTGCTTGTCCTCAAGCAATTCAGTTGACAAACTGGAAGAAAGAAAGAAAAACTTTTACAAACTCTATAACTATGTTAAGTCAGCATTCAAGTTTTCAGCATAGATCATAACTAACCACATTTGCAATAATTCTTAGGTCTCACAATTACTCATATCAATAGCATAATCAACTAGCAAGTCATAATAATAAATCTCAGATGACAACACTTTCTCAAAACAATCATAATATGATATAACAAGATGGTATCTCGCTAGCCCTTTCTGAGACCGCAAAACATAAATGCAGAGCACCTTTAAAGATGAAGGACCGACTAGACATTGTAATTCATGGTAAAAGAGATCCAATCATAGTCATACCCAATATAAATTAACAGTAATGAATGCAAATGACAGCTGTGCTCTCCAGCTAGTGCTTTTTAATAAGAGGGTGATGACTCAACATAAAAGTAAATGGATAGGCCCTTCGCAGAGGGAAGCAGGGATTTGTAGAGGTGCCAGAGCTCGGTTTTGCAATAGAGATAAATTGTATTTTGAGCGGTATACTTTCATTGTCAACGTAACAACTAAGAGATGGCGATATCTTCCATGCTAAACACATTATAGGCGGTTCCCAAATAGAATGGTAAAGTTTATACTCCCCCTCCACCAACAAGCATCAATCCATGGCTTGCTCGAAACAACGAGTGCCTCCAACATACATCAGGTCCCAGGGGGAGTTTTGTTTGCAATTAATTTTGATTTAGTTTGCATAAAGCATGGGACTGGGCATCCCGGTGACCAGCCATTTTCTCGTAAGTGAGGAGCGGAGTCCACTCCTCTTGAGAATAACCCACCTAACATGGAAGATAAGGACAACCTTTGTTGATACATGAGCTATTCGAGCATACAAAACAGAATGATTATTTGAAGGTTTAGAGTTTGGCACATACAAATTTACTTGGAACGGCAGGTAGATACCGCATATAGGAAGGTATGGTGGACTCATCTGGAATAACTTTGGGGTTTAATGGATTGGATGCACAAGCAATATTCCTGCTTAGTACAAGTGAAGGCTAGCAAAAGACTGGGAAGCGACCAACTAGAGAGCGACAACAGCCATGTACATGCATTAAAAATAATAAACATTGGATGCAAGCATGAGCCACCATGAAGATAAATATCGTGAAGGCTATGTTGATTTTGTTTCAACTACATGTGTGAACATGTGCCAAGTCAAGTCACTTAAATCATTCAGAAGAGGATACCACCCCATCATACCACATCATAATCATCTCAATAGCATGTTGGCATACAAGGTAAATCATTATAACTCATAGCTAATCAAGCAAGGCACAAGCAACTATGATCTCTAATTGTCATTGCAAACATGTTTATTCATAATAAGCTGAATCAAGAATGACGGACTCATCATATTTACAAAAACAAAAGAGGTCGAGTTCATACCAGCTTTTCTCATCTCAGTTAGTCCATCATATATGTCATCATAATTGCCTTTCACTTGCACGACCGAACGGTGTGAATAATAATAAGAGTGCACGTGCATTGGACTAAGCTGAAATCTGCGAGCATTCAATAAACAGGAGAAGACAAGGCAATATGGGCTCTTGGTTAAATCAACAATAATGCATATAAGAGCCACTTCAACAATTTAATTATGGTCTTCTCCTACTGACCCCCAAAGAAAAGAAAAGAAATAAAACTATTTACACGGGAAAGCTCCCAACAAGCAAAAGAAGAACGTGAAATATTTTTTGTTTTTTTTTAATTATTACTACTACAGCAGAAAAATAAACTACTACTATTTTTTTAGTTTTTCTTAAGGTTTAACAAACACACAAGAAGAAAGCAGGAAAAAGAAAATAAACTAGCATGGATATTACAGTGAAAAAGTATGAGCACCGACATCTAGCAATGAGTGTGTGTGAACATAAATGTAATGTCAGTGAGAAATATGTACTCCCCCAAGCTTAGGCTTTTGGCCTAAGTTGGTCTATGGCCACGGCTGGCCTGGCGGATATCCATAATAATAGTTGTTGGGGTCGTACTGTGATGAGGAGGAATAGTTGGAATCATACTGTGATGAAGAAGAAGACTCTGACTGCCACTGGCTGACAGTCATCTCTGGATCCCAAGAATAAACAGATTGTCGGGGAGGCTCATCTTGTGGCTCCTCTTCCGGGGCTGGTGCAGGATTCTTGTAAGCTTGGACGGCAGCCCACGTAACAAGGTAGGGTCCTACAAAATTAAACAAAGAAGGAGCAGGCAACGTAATAGTTTCAGGATGATGTTTGTTAAAGAACAATTGATATTTAAGCTCTCCTGCCCTATTCTTAACAATAAAATCATGTGCCACCATACTTTTATGATCTAGATAAACACGGGCAGCGCCTTTTCTTCCTTCTCAGCATGCCTAATAGGTATGTTAAAATGTGCAGCTAGGCGTGTGGCATAGATGCCTCCAAAGACGGGACCCTTAGTACGGTTCATACTTAACTGTCTAGCAATAATACCGCCCATACTAAAAGTGTTATCACTGTATAAACCGTGGTGCAGAATAATTATATCAGGGATACTCAGGTTTCCACTATTTCCGCGTCCAATTAAACAACGACTAGCAAATAATGCAAAGTAGCGTAAAACAAGAAAATGTATGCTAGTGATTCGTGCATCGGAAACCTTTCTAGTTTCTCCTACAGTGATAGTATCAATAAACCCAGCCACATCATCATGACATGGTTCTTCTGTCGTGCCCTCAAAAGGGATTAAACAAATCCGACAGAAATCATAAAGTGACATCTCCTTATGCTCATCATATAAATGAAACTCCACCGTAGGTGGTGAGTTCCTAGAATGAAAATGAAAGTTTTTCACAAAAGTATTTGTGAGTAAGAGATACTGATCGCATTTGTCATGGAGGAAAGCGGTGAGGCCTGCATTGTGAGCCAATTCATGAAAATCTTCATAGATACCGGCTGCTCTCAAGAAATCTTCAGAAGGCCATTCACACGCTCGAATCTCTGCGGTGCGCGGCAAATTATACTTAGGCTTCAGTGCCTTTTCCTTCGAGCTTTGGCTCAATGAGCCCCTCAAAAATCTCCTCATTATTTTTCTGAAATAATCTGAAATTTTTAGTAACTTCAAACAAAAGTGAACCAACTTCAATAAAATTGATAGCAACTACTCCTACAAGTGCCTAGAGCCTATATCAAGCATTAGAACTACTTGGAACCATATAAATTTGACATGCAAGCTCAAGAACATGGTCACCTATGCAGCACAAATTTGCAAAGAATAAAGCACTAGAACAAAAACTAATTGGACCAATGGAGGAGTCACATACCAAGGAACAATCTCCCCAAGCAGTTTTGCGAGAGGTGCTTTGAGCAAGGAGATCAAAAATCGCAGCAAAAGTGGCTGGAACTCGTGCTTGAGTTGCTTTTTCGGGTTTGTGTGAGATAGAGGAGGAAGATTGTGTTGGAAATATGCCCTAGAGGCAATAATAAATTGGTTATTATTATATTTCCTTGTTCATGATAATAGTTTATTATCCATGCTAGAATTGTATTGATAGGAAACTCAGATACATGTGTGGATACATAGACAACACCATGTCCCTAGTAAGCCTCTAGTTGACTAGCTCGTTGATCAGTAGATGGTTACGGTTTCCTGACCATGGACATTGGATGTCGTTGATAACGGGATCACATCATTAGGAGAATGATGTGATGGACAAGACCCAATCCTCAGCCTAGCACAAGATCATGTAGTTCGTATGCTAAAGCTTTTCTAATGTCAAGTATCATTTCCTTAGACCATGAGATTGTGAAACTCCCGGATACTGTAGGAGTGCTTTGGGTGTGCCAAACGTCACAATGTAACTAGGTGGCTATAAAGGTACACTACAGGTATCTCCGAAAGTGTCTGTTGGGTTGGCACGAATCGAGACTGGGATTTGTCACTCCGTGTAAACGGAGAGGTATCTATGGGCCCACTCGGTAGGACATCATCATAATGTGCACAATGTGATCAAGGAGTTGATCACGGGATGATGTGTTACGGAACGACTAAAAGAGACTTGCCGGTAACGAGATTGAACCAGGTATCGGGATACCGACGATTGAATCTCGGGCAAGTATCGTACCGCTAGACAAAGGGAATTGTATACGGGATTGATTAAGTCCTTGACATCGTGGTTCATCCGATGAGATCATCGTGGAGCATGTGGGAGCCAACATGGGTATCCAGATCCCGCTGTTGGTTATTGACCGGAGAGTTGCCCCGGCCATGTCTGCATGACTCCCGAACCCGTAGGGTCTACACACTTAAGGTTCGATGACGCTAGGGTTATAGGGAATAGATATACATGGTTACCGAATGTTGTTCGGAGTCCCGGATGAGATCCCGGACATCACGAGGAGTTCCGGAATGGTCCGGAGGTAAATATTTATATATGGGAAGTCCTGTTTTGGTCACCGGAAAGGTTTCGGTTGCTATCGGTAATGTATCGGGACCACCGGGAGGATCCCGGGGGTCCACCAAGTGGGGCCGCCGGCCCCAGAGGACAGCATGGGCCAAGTGTGGGAGGGGACCAGACCCAGGTGGGCTGGTGCGCCCCCCACAAGGGCCCAAGGTGCCTAGGGTTTAGGGAGGGGGCGCCTCCACCTTACTTGGGGGGCAAGTCTCCCCCTCTCCCCCCTTGGCCGCCGCCCAAGATGGGCTTTGGGGCTGCCGCACCCCTTGGCGTGGAAACCCTAAAGGGGGCGCACCCCCTCCCTCTCCCCTATATATAGTTGAGGTCTTTGGGGCTGCCAACACATGAGTTTTGACCTCTCCCTGGCGCAGCCCTACCTCTCTCCCTCCTCGTCTCTTACGGTGCTTGGCGAAGCCCTGCTGGAGTACCATGCTCCTCCACCACCACCACGCCGTCGTGCTGCTGCTGGATGGAGTCTTCCCCAACCTCTCCTTCTCCCCTTGCTGGATCAAGGCATAGGAGACATCACCGGGCTGTACGTGTGTTGAACACGGAGGTGCCGTCCGTTCGGCACTAGGATCATCGTTGATTTGGATCACGACGAGTACGACTCCATCAACCCCGTTCACTTGAACGCTTTCGCTTAGCGATTTACAAGGGTATGTAGATGCACTCTCCTTCCCCTCGTTGCTAGATTACTCCATAGATTGATCTTGGTGATGCGTAGAAAATTTTGAATTTCTACTACGTTCCCCAACAGTGGCATCATGAGCTAGGTCTATGCGTAGTTTCTATGCACGAGTAGAACACAAAGTAGTTGTGGGCGTCGATATTGTCAATTTGCTTGCCGTTACTAGTCTTATCTTGATTCGGCGGCATCGTGGGATGAAGCAGCCCGGACCAACCTTACACGTACGCTTACGTGAGACCAGTTCCACCGACTGACATGCACTAGTTGCATAAGGTGGCTGGCGGGTGTCTGTCCCTCCCACTTTAGTCGGATCGGATTCGATGAACAGGGTCCTTATGAAGGGTAAATAGAAATTGGCAATTCACGTTGTGGTTTTGGCGTAGGTAAGAAACGTTCTTGCTAGCAACCTATAGCAGCCACGTAAAAACTTGCAACAGCAATTAGAGGACGTCTAACTTGTTTTTGCAGCATATGCCTTGTGATGTGATATGGCCAAAAGGATGTGATGAATGATATATGTGATGTATGAGATTGATCATGTTCTTGTAATAGGAATCACGACTTGCATGTCGATGAGTATGACAACCGGCAGGAGCCATAGGAGTTGTCTTAATTTATTTATGACCTGCATGTCAACATAAACGTCATGTAATTACTTTACTTTATTGCTAAAGCGTTAGCCATAGTAGTAGAAGTAATAGATGACGAGACAACTTCAAGAAGACACGATGATGGAGATCATGATGATGGAGATCATGGTGTCATGCCGGTGACAACGATGATCATGGAGCCCCGAAGATGGAGATCAAGAGGAGCAAAATGATATTGGCCATATCATGTCACTATTTGATTGCATGTGATGTTTATCATGTTTTACATCTTATTTGCTTAGAACGATGCTAGCTTAAATAAGATGATCCCTCACTAAAATTTCAAGAAAGGTGTTCCCCCTAACTGTGCACCGTTGCGAAAGTTCGTCGTTTCGAAGCACCATGTGATGATCGGGTGTGATAGATTCTAATGTTCACATACAACGGGTGTAAGACAGATTTACACACGCGAAACACTTAGGTTGACTTGACGAGCCTAGCATGTACAGACATGGCCTCGGAACACAGGAGACCGAAAGGTCGAGCATGAGTCATATGGTAGATACGATCAACATGAAGATGTTCACCGATGATGATTAGTCCGTCTCACGTGATGATCGGACACGGCCTAGTTGACTCGGATCATGTAATCACTTAGATGACTAGAGGGATGTCTATCTGAGTGGGAGTTCATAAGATGAACTTAATTATCCTGAACATAGTCAAAAGGTCTTCGCAAATTATGTCATAGCTCGCGCTTCAGTTCTACTGTTTAGATATGTTCATAGAGAAAATTTAGTTGAAAGATGATAGTAGCAATTATGCGGACTAGGTCCGTAAACTGAGGATTGTCCTCATTGCTTCATAGAAGGCTTATGTCCTTAATGCACCGCTCAGTGTGCTGAACCTCGAATGTCATCTGTGGATGTTGCGAACATCTGACATACACATTTTGATAACTACGTGATAGTTCAGTTAAACGGTTTAGAGTTGAGGCACTGAAGACGTTTTGAAACATCGCAAAACATATGAGATGTTTCGAGGGATGAAATTGGGATTTCAGGCTCGTGCCCACATCAAGGGGTATAAGACCTCCGACGATTTTCTTAGTCTGCAAACTAAGGGAGAAAAGCTCAATTGTTGAGCTTGTGCTCAGATTGTCTGAGTACAACAATCATTTGAATCAAGTGGGAGTTCATCTTCCAGATGAGATAGTGATGTTTCTCCGAACTCATTACCACCAAGCTGCTAGAGCTTCATGATGAACTATAATATATCAGGGACATATATGATGATCCTTGAGATATTCGCGATGTTTGACACCACAAAAGTAGAAATCAATAAGGAGCATCAATAGTTGATGGTTGGTGAAACCACTAGTTTCAAGAAGGGCAAGGGCAAGGGCAAGAAGGGATACTTCATGAAACGGCAACTCAGCTGCTGCTCTAGTGAAGAAACCCAAGGTTGAACCCAAACCCGAGACTAAGTGCTTCTGTAATAAGAGGAACAACCACTGGAGCAGAATTACCCTAGATACTTGGTAGATGAGAAGGCTAGCAAGGTCGATAGAAGTATATTGGATATACATTGTGTTAATGTGTACTTTACTAGTACTCCTAGTAGCACCATGGTATTAGATACCGGTTCGGTTGCTAAGTGTTAGTAAACTCGAAATAAAAGGCTACGGAGTAAACGGAGACTAGCTAAAGGTGAGATGGCGATATGTGTTGGAAGTTTTTCCAAGATTGATGTGATCAAGCATCGCACGCTCCCTCTACCATTGATATTGGTGTTTGCGTTGAGCATAGACATGATTGGATTATGTCTATCGCAATACGGTTATTCATTTAAGGAGAATAATGGTTACTCTGTTTATTTGAATAATACCTTCAATGGTCTTGCACCTAAAATGAATAGTTTATTGAATCTCGATCGTAGTGATACACTTGTTCATGCCAAAAGATATAAGATAGTAATGATAGTACCACCTACTTGTGGCACTTCCACGTAAGTCATGTCGGTATAAAACGCATGAAGAAGCTCCATGTTGATGGATCTTTGGGCTCACTCGTTTTGAAAAGTTTGAGACATGCGAACCATGTCTATTGGTGTATATGCATGAAGAAACTCCATGCAAATGGACCATTTGGACTCACTTGATTTCGAATCACTTGAGACATGCAAATCATACCACATGGGCAAGATGACTGAAAGCCTCGTTTCCAGTAAAATGGAACTAGAAAGCAACTTGTTGGAAGTAATACATTTTGATGTGTGTAGTCCAATGAGTGCTGAGGCATGTAGTGGATATCGTTATGTTCTTACTTCACAGATGATTTGAGTAGATATTGAGTATATTTACTTGATGAATCACGAGTCTGAATTATTGAAAGGTTCAAGTAATTTCAGGGTGAAGTTGAAGGATCGTCGTGACAAGAGGATAAAATATCTATGATATGATCATAGAGATGAATATCTGAATTACAAGTTTGGCACAGAATAAGACATTGTGGAAATTGTTTCAAAACTAATACAGCCTGGAACACCATAGTGTGATGGTGTGTCCGAACATCATAACTGCACCCTATTGGATATGATGCATACCATGATGTCTCTTATCGAATTACCACGATAGTTTATGGGTTAGGCATTAGAGCAACCACATTCACTTTAAATAGGGCACCACGTAATTCCGATGAGATGACACCGTATGAACTATGGTTTAGAGAAACCTAAGATGTCATTTCTTAAAAGTTTGGGGCTGCGACGCTTATGTGAAAAAAAATTCAGGCTGATAAGCTCGAACCCAAAGTGGATAAATGCATCTTCATAGGACACCCAAAACAGTTGGGTATACCTCCTGTCTCAGATCCGAAAGCAATAAGGGATTGTTTCTAGAATCGGGTCCTTTCTCGAGGAAAAGTTTCTCTCGAAAGAATTGAGTGGGAGGATGGTGGAGACTTGATGAGGTTATTGAACCGTCTCTTCAACTAGTGTGTGGCAGGGCACAAGGAGTTGTTCCTGTGGCACCTACACCAATTGAAGTGGAAGCTTATGATAGTGATCATGAAACTTCAGATCAAGTCACTACCAAACCTCGTGGGATGACAAGGATGCGTACTACTTTAGAGTGGTATGTAATCCTGTCTTGGAAGTCATGTTGCTAGACAACAATGAACCTACGAGCTATGGAGAAGCGATGGTGGGCCTGGATTCCAAAATGGCTCGAGGCCATATAATCCGAGAGAGGATCCATATATGAAAACAAAGTGTAGACTTTGGAAGAACTACTTGATGGTCATAAGGCTGTTAGGTACATATGGATTTTAAAAGGAAGACGGACAATGATGGTAAGTATCACCATTAAGAAAGCTCGACTTGTCGTTAAGATGTTTTCCGACAAGTTCAAGGAGTTGACTATGATGAGACTTTCTCACTCGTAGCGATGCTAAGAGCCTATTGGAATTATATTAGCGATTACTGCATTATTTATGAAATCTTGCAGATAGGATGTCAAAACATTGTTTCCTCGACGATTTTCTTGAGGAAAGGTTGTATGTGATACAACCGGAAGGTTTTGTCAATCCTGAAAGATGCTAACAAGTATGCAAAGCTCCAGCAATCCTTCTAAGGACTGGAGTAAGCATCTCGGAGTTGGAATGTATGCTTTGATGAGATGATCAAAGATTTTGGGTGTATACAAAGTTTATGAGAAACTTGTATTTCCAAAGAAGTGAGTGGGAGCACTATAGAATTTCTGATGAATATATGTTGTTGACATGTTGTTGATCAGAAATGGCGTAGAATTTCTGGAAAGCATATAGGGTTATTTGGGAAGTGTTTTTCAATGGAAAGCCTGGATTAAGCTACTTGAACATTGAGCATCAAGATCTATAAGGATAGATCAAAACGCTTAATGGTACTTTCAAATGAGCACATACCTTGACATGATCTTGATGGTGTTCAAGATGGATCAGTCAAAGAAGGAGTTCTTGCCTGAGTTGTAAGGTATGAAGTTAAGACTTAAAGCTCGACCACGGCAGAAGAAAGAGGAAGGACGAAGGTCGTCACCTATGCCTTTGTCATAGGCTCTATACGGTATGCCATGCTGAGTACCGCACCTAATGTGTGCCTTGCCACATATCTGGCAAGAGGGTACAAAGGTGATCTAGGAGTAGATCAATAGATAGCGGTCTAAATTATCCTTAGAGGAATAAGGATATGTTTCTCGGTTATGGAGGTGATAAAGAGTTCGACGTAAAGAGTTACGTCGATGCAAGCTTAACACCTATCCGGATAGCTTTGAGTAGAGATACCGGATACGTATAATGGAGCAACAATTTAGAATAGCTCCAAGTAGAAAAGTTATTTGAAATAGCTCCAAATGTAGCGTAGTAGTTGCATCTACAAGATGACATAGAAATTTTCGAAGTACATACGGATCTGAATGTTGCAGACCCGTTGACTGAAACCTCTCTCACAAGCATAACATGATCAAACCCAGAACTCTTTGGGTGTTAGTCACATGGGGATGTGACCTTGAGGGTTAATCACATATCGATGTGAACTGGATTAGTGACTCTAGTGCAAGTGGGAGACTGTTGGAAATATGCCCTAGAGGCAATAATAAATTGGTTATTATTATATTTCCTTGTTCATGATAATCGTTTATTATCCATGCTAGAATTGTATTGATAGGAAACTCAGATACATGTGTGGATACATAGACAACACCATGTCCCTAGTAAGCCTCTAGTTGACTAGCTCGTTGATCAATAGATGGTTACGGATTCCTGACCATGGACATTGGATGTCGTTGATAACGGGATCACATCATTAGGAGAATGATGTGATGGACAAGACCCAATCCTAAGCCTAGCACAAGATCATGTAGTTCATATGCTAAAGCTTTTCTAATGTCAAGTATCATTTCCTTAGACCATGAGATTGTGCAACTCCCGGATACCGTAGGAGTGCTTTGGGTGTGCCAAATTTCACAACGTAACTGGGTGGCTATAAAGGTACACTACAGGTATCTCTGAAAGTGTCTGTTGGGTTGGCACGAATCGAGACTGGGATTTGTCACTCCGTGTAAACGGAGAGGTATCTCTGGGCCCACTCGGTAGGACATCATCATAATGTGCACAATGTGATCAAGGAGTTGATCACGGGATGATGTGTTACGGAACGACTAAAAGAGACTTGCCGGTAACGAGATTGAACCAGGTATCGGGATACCGACGATCGAATCTCGGGCAAGTATCATACCGCTAGACAAAGGGAATTGTATACGGGATTGATTAAGTCCTTGACATCGTGGTTCATCCGATGAGATCATCGTGGAGCATGTGGGAGCCAACATGGGTATCCAGATCCCGTTGTTGGTTATTGACCGGAGAGTTGTCTCGGCCATGTCTGCATGACTCCCGAACCCGTAGGGTCTACACACTTAAGGTTCGATGACGCTAGGGTTATAGGGAATAGATATACGTGGTTACCGAATGTTGTTCGGAGTCCCGGATGAGATCCCCGAAATCACGAGGAGTTCCGGAATGGTCCGGAGGTAAATATTTATATATGGGAAGTCCTGTTTTGGTCACCGAAAAGGTTTTGGTTGCTATCGGTAATGTACCGGGACCACCGAGAGGGTCCCGGGGGTCCACCAAGTGCGGCCACCGGCCCCAGAGGATAGCATGGGCCAAGTGTGGGATGGGACCAGCCCTAGGTGGGCTGGTGCGCCCCCCCCACAAGGGCCCAAGGTGCCTAGGGTTTAGGGAGGGGGCGCCTCCACCTTACTTGGGGGGCAAGTCTCCCCCTCTCCCCCCTTGGCCGCCGCCCAAGATGGGCTTTGGGGCTGCCGCACCCCTTGGCGTGGAAACCCTAAAGGGGGCGCACCCCCTCCCTCTCCCCTATATATAGTTGAGGTCTTTGGGGCTGCCAACACATGAGTTTTGACCTCTCCCTAGTGGAGCCCTACCTCTCTCCCTCCTCGTCTCTTACGGTGCTTGGCGAAGCCCTGCTGGAGTACCACGCTCCTCCACCACCACCACGCCGTCATGCTGCTGCTGGATGGAGTCTTCCCCAACCTCTCCTTCTCCCCTTGCTGGATCAAGGCATAGGAGACATCACCGGGCTGTACGTGTGTTGAACACGGAGGTGCCGTCCGTTTGGCACTAGGATCATCAGTGATTTGGATCACGACGAGTACGACTCCATCAACCCTGTTCACTTGAACGCTTCCGCTTAGCGATCTACAAGGGTATGTAGATGCACTCTCCTTCCCCTCGTTGCTAGATTACTCCATAGATTGATCTTGGTGATGCGTAGAAAATTTTGAATTTCTGCTACGTTCCCCAACAGATGGGTGCTGGGATAAGTGGAGGAGGGCCACCGTGGGCCCACGAGGCAGGGGGCGCACCCTATAGGAGGGGGGCCGACCACCCTCGTGGCCAGGTGGCAGCTCCTCCCACGGTAATTTTTGCATAGTAAATCCTCAAATATTCCTGAAAAAATCATATTAAATTGGCATGGCATTCTGAGGACTTTTATTTTCGAGATATTTTTATATTGCATGGATAAGTCAGGAAACAGACAGAAAATACTATTTTTAATTTATTTAATATAAATAACAGGAAGTAAAAGTGGGGTACAGAAGTTTGTGCTTCTAGTTTCATCCATCTCATGCTCATTAAAAAGAATCCACTAACAAGGTTGATCAAGTCTTGTTAACAAACTCATTCCGATAATCATGAAACAAGAGAAATTTCGAATAACACTATGTTACCTCAACGGGGATATGCACATCCCCAATAATAAGAATATCATATTTCTTCTTGACAGTAGGAAGAGGAAATTCAAAACCTCCAAATATAATCGATGGAATTTTTCCAATAGAGTTCATACTATGAACTTGAGGTTGTTTCCTCGGAAAGTGTATCGTATGCTCATTACCATTAACATGAAAAGTGACATTGCCTTTGTTGCAATCAATAACAGCCCCTGCAGTATTAAGAAAAGGTTTTCCAAGAATAATAGACATACTATCATCCTCGAGAATATCAAGTATAACAAAGTCCGTTAAAATAGTAACGTTTGCAACCACAACAGGCACATCCTCACAGATACCGACAGGTATAGCAGTTGATTTATCAGCCATTTGCAAAGATATTTCAGTAGGTGTCAGCTTATTCAAGTCAAGTCTACGATATAAAGAGAGAGGCATAACACTAACTCCGGCTCCAAGATCACATAAAGCAGTTTTAATATAATTTCTTTTAATGGAGCAAGGTATAGTAGGTACTCCGGGGTCTCCAAGTTTCTTTGGTATTCCACCGTTAAAAGTATAATTAGCAAGCATGGTGGAAATTTCAGCTTCCGGTATCTTTCTTTTATTAGTAATGATATCCTTCATATATTTAGCATAAGGGTTTGTTTTGAGCACATCAGTTAATATCATACGCAAAAAGATAGGCCTAATCATTTCAGCAAAGCGCTCAAAATCCTCATCATCCTTTTTCTTGGATGGTTTTGGAGGAAAAGGCATGGGTTTCTGAACCCAAGATTCCCTTTCCTTACCATGTTTCCTAGCAACAAAGTCTCTTTAATCATAACGTTGATTCTTTGATTGTGGGTTATCAAGATCAACAGCAGGTTCAATTTCTACATCATTATCATTACTAGGTTGAGCATCATCATGAACATCATCATTAATATTTTTACTAGGTTCATGTTCATTACCAGATTGTGTTTCAGCATCAGACATGGATATATCATTTGGATTATTAGGTGGTTCAACAATAGGTTCACTAGAAATTTGCACAGTTCTATCATTTTTCTTCTTCTTCTTTTTAGAAGAACTAGGAACATTAATATTATTTCTTTGAGAATCTTGCTCGATTCTCTTTGGGTGGC